>NC_143037.1:7117500-7242500 GCF_057628025.1 Oncorhynchus mykiss | reverse complement strand
TGGTTCAAATAACTCATTTATCATGAAATACCATAGGACCATTCATTTAGATCACCCACACACAAGATACCGATAGTTTCACTGTGTAGTTGTTCGTTCAATCATTAAATATTGTAGTACAAAATATGTGATACATGTTTCATTATGCTACTACACGTAAATACATCACTGTAAAAGGACTAGTGGAGAGAATACTACAGACACAGTGGAATCATTGAACAAAATATGACTTTTATTGATGAAATACAATAAAATCACTCATAGATTTCTTTGAATTAAAGCAAAAATAATTTGCTACAAAAAAAGAAAAAAACTACAGTAAAACATCAACTACAGTGTTCCTCACCTGGCTTACTGTAAAACATCACTGCAGTGTTCCTCACCTGGTTACTGTAAAACATCACTGCAGTGTTCCTCACCTGGCTTACTGTAAAACATCACTGCAGTGTTCCTCACCTGGCTTACTGTAAAACATCACTGCAGTGTTCCTCACCTGGATTACTGTAAAACATCACTGTAGTGTTCCTCACCTGGCTTACTGTAAAACATCACTGTAGTGTTCCTCACCTGGCTTACTGTAAAACATCACTGCAGTGTTCCTCACCTGGCTTACTGTAAAACATCACTGCCGTGTTCCTCACCTGGCTTACTGTAAAACATCACTGCAGTGTTCCTCACCTGGCATACTGTAAAACATCACTGCAGTGTTCCTCACCTGGCTTACTGTAAAACATCACTGCAGTGTTCCTCACCTGGCTTACTGTAAAACATCACTGCAGTGTTCCTCACCTGGCTTACTGTAAAACATCACTGCCGTGTTCCTCACCTGGCTTACTGTAAAACATCACTGCAGTGTTCCTCACCTGGCATACTGTAAAACATCACTGCAGTGTTCCTCACCTGGCTTACTGTAAAACATCACTGCAGTGTTCCTCACCTGGCTTACTGTAAAACATCACTGCAGTGTTCCTCACCTGGCTTACTGTAAAACATCACTGCAGTGTTCCTCACCTGGCTTACTGTAAAACATCACTGCAGTGTTCCTCACCTGGATTACTGTAAAACATCACTGTAGTGTTCCTCACCTGGCTTACTGTAAAACATCACTGTAGTGTTCCTCACCTGGCTTACTGTAAAACATCACTGCAGTGTTCCTCACCTGGCTTACTGTAAAACATCACTGCCGTGTTCCTCACCTGGCTTACTGTAAAACATCACTGCAGTGTTCCTCACCTGGCATACTGTAAAACATCACTGCAGTGTTCCTCACCTGGCTTACTGTAAAACATCACTGCAGTGTTCCTCACCTGGCTTACTGTAAAACATCACTGCAGTGTTCCTCACCTGGCTTACTGTAAAACATCACTGCAGTGTTCCTCACCTGGCTTACTGTAAAACATCACTGCAGTGTTCCTCACCTGGCTTACTGTAAAACATCACTGCAGTGTTCCTCACCTGGCTTACTGTAAAGCATCACTGCAGTGTTCCTCACCTGGCTTACTGTAAAACATCACTGCAGTGTTCCTCACCTGGCTTACTGTAAAACATCACTGCAGTGTTCCTCACCTGGCTTACTGTAAAACATCACTGCAGTGTTCCTCACCTGGCTTACTGTAAAACATCACTGTAGTGTTCCTCACCTGGCTTACTGTAAAACATCACTGTAGTGTTCCTCACCTGGCTTACTGTAAAACATCACTGCAGTGTTCCTCACCTGGCTTACTGTAAAACATCACTGCCGTGTTCCTCACCTGGCTTACTGTAAAACATCACTGCAGTGTTCCTCACCTGGCATACTGTAAAACATCACTGCAGTGTTCCTCACCTGGCTTACTGTAAAACATCACTGCAGTGTTCCTCACCTGGCTTACTGTAAAACATCACTGCAGTGTTCCTCACCTGGCTTACTGTAAAACATCACTGCAGTGTTCCTCACCTGGCTTACTGTAAAACATCACTGCAGTGTTCCTCACCTGGATTACTGTAAAACATCACTGCAGTGTTCCTCACCTGGCTTACTGTAAAACATCACTGCAGTGTTCCTCACCTGGCTTACTGTAAAACATCACTGCAGTGTTCCTCACCTGGCTTACTGTAAAACATCACTGCAGTGTTCCTCACCTGGCTTACTGTAAAACATCACTGCAGTGTTCCTCACCTGGCTTACTGTAAAACATCACTGCAGTGTTCCTCACCTGGCTTACTGTAAAAAGCAAAACAAAGGATTGATTACTGTACTTCTATATTTCCATCAACCCTGTCTTGTGGATTTGGCCAAAGGTTCTCATCCACATCACAAAGGATGTTTTCATCAGCCAGAAATCTTGGGAAGAATCTTCGGGTGAATCCAGGCCTGACACTGGTCTGCTGTGATGTCATTGCATGGTGAATCCAGGCCTGACACTGGTCTGCCGTGATGTCATTGCATGGTGAATCCAGGCCTGACACTGGTCTGCTGTGATGTCATTGCATGGTGAATCCAGGCCTGGAGAAGGGTGGCTTGTTCGTGAGGGCGCCTATCATATACCTTCCATCTCCATGTGGAGAAAAATTCCTCAATCGGGTTTTAGGAAAGGAGAGTATGGGGGTAAGTACAGGGTGGTAAATTGTGGATGGGCCAGAAACCAGGCTTGCTCCATTTGAGCATGGTGGAACCTGACATTATCCCACACAATGACATAGGTCATGCCATCAGCTCTACAGACCTGATTTAGCTCATCAAGGAAGGTTTCATTCAAACGGCGAATCATGTGGCTGCCTGCAACTCAATATATAGAGAATATAGAGTAGAGAGCTTTAGATGTTGTTCGGACAAACATTAGAACAGGCAAGATGAGTAATCTAAGCAACTTTGACCGTGGTATGAATGTTGATGCCACACATGGTGATTCCAGCATCTCAGAAACAGCTGCCTTCCTGGGATAGAGACTACAGTCTCTAGAGTTTACAGAGAATGGTGCGATAAACAAAACACATTCAGTGAGGGGAAGTTCTGTGGGCAAAACACCTTGTTAATTAGAGAGGACAGAGGAGAATGTCCAGACTCAAGCTAACAGAAAGGCCACAAACGCTCACATAACAGCTGTTTAAAACAGTGGTGTGCAGAATGGCATCTCTTAACGTACAACACCGTGAATAATTCAGGCTGTTGTGGAGGCAAAAGGGGGTCCTACCCAGTACTAGATAGGTGTACCTAATAAAGTGGCCGGTGAGTGTAAACTAATGTCAAATCTGAAAACATGGTCTGGAAAAGTGGTACATGGGACCATAGAAACTGTGTCTGATAAAGAATGATGATGAAATATTACATCCACAGATAATGTAGTCCAATTGGTTCATGGTCCACGGTAATTGGTGTCAATGGTTCTCTTTATCCTGAAGCTTTCATGATCTAAACATGGAATATTGTTTGTCAGTTTCCGTAAAACTATACATTAAGAGTAACGCAACAGTTACCTATCATTTTGAGCAGTTGTATCAATTGATAGTTAGATCATTGTAATTAAATGAATAGACAGTCATCTCAGATGTAATGTGTGAATTGCATTTTGAAATGGTAATACTTTGATGTTAAGTTGTGTCATTTTGAACAGGTGATTTTAGTTCAATGAACAAATGATCTTGAGCTTTATGTGTATTGTATCCAAGCAATTTGAAAACGTGTTAGAGTTTTGAAAAATTTGCATTTTGATCATTGGTTGTGAGGTTTGTGTCTAGAGTTTTGAAAAATGACATCAAGGTTCCCGAAATTAGTGCCAATGTGATTGTAAAAAACTGTAAACAAATCAAAATATATATTTTATATTTGAGATTCTTCCTTGTTAAAAGTTCATTTGTGGAATTTCTTTCCTTCTTAATGTGTTTGAGCCAGTCAGTTGTGTTGGGCCAAGGTAGGTGTAGTATACAGAAGATAGCCTTATTTGGTAAAAGACGTCCATATTATGGCAAGAACAGCTCAAAGAAGCAAAGAGAACGACAGTCAATCATTACCTTAAGACACGAAGGTCAGTCAATCCGGAACATTTCAAGTACTTTGAAAGTTTTGTCGAGTGCAGTGGCAAAAACCATCAGGCGCTATGATGAAACTGGCTCTCGTGAGGAGCACCACAGGAAAGGAAGACCCAGAGTTACCTCTGCTGCAGAGGATAAGTTCATTAGAGTTACCAGCCTCAGAAATTGCAGCCCAAATAAATGCATCACAGAGTTTAAGTAACAGACACATCTTAACATCAACTTTTCAGAGTAGACTGCATGAATCAGGCCTTTATGGTTGAATTACTTTAACGAAACCACTACTAAAAGACACCAATAATAAGAAGAGCCTTGCTTGGGCCAAGAAACACAAGCAATGGACATTAGACCGGTGGAAATCTGTCTTTGGTCTGATGAGTCCAAATTGGAGATTTTTGGTTCCAACCGTCATGTCTTTGTGAGACGCAGAGTAGGTGAACGGATGATCTCCGCATGTGTGGTTCCCACGGTGAAGCATGGAGGAGGAGGTGTGGTGGTGCTTTGTTGGTGACACTGTCAGTGATTTATTTAGAATTTAAGGTACACATAACCAGCATGGCTACCACAGCATTCTGCAGCGATACGCCATCCCATCTGGTTTGCGCTTAGTGGGACAATCATTTGTTTTTCAACAGGACAATGACCCAACACACCTCCAGGCTGTGTAAGAGATATTTGACCAAGAAGGAGAGTGATCGAGTACTGCATCAGATGACCTGGCCTCCACAATGACCCGACCTCAACCCAATTGAGATGGTTTGGGATGAGTTGGACCGCAGAGTGAAGGAAAAGCAGCCAACAAGTGCTCAGCATATGTGGGAACTCCTTCAAGACTATTGGAAAAGCATTTGAGGTTAAGCTGGCTGAGAGAATGCCAAGAGTGTGCAAAGCTGTCATCAAGGCAAAGGGTGGCTACTTTGAAGAATCTCAAATATAAAATATATTTTGATTTGTTTAACACTGTTTTGATACTATATTATTCCATATGTGTTATTTCATAGTTTGATGTCTTCACTATTATTCTACGAAAATAGTAAAAATAAAGAAAACCCATGATTGAGTAGGTGTGTCCAAACGTTTGACTGGTACTGTACATCTGAAAGGAAAGCACACACATAGACATGGATAGGCAGACAGACACATACTGTACAAACAACACACCACATCACAACACACCACAACACAACACACCACAACACACCACACCACAACACACCACACCACAACACAACAACACACCACAACACACCACACAACACACCACAACACACCACAACACACCACACCACAACACACCACAACACACCACAACACAACACACCACAACACACCACACCACAACACACCACAACACACCACACCACAACACACCACAACACACCACAACACAACACACCACAACACACCACACCACAACACACCACAACACACCACAACACACCACAACACAACACACCACAACACACCACACCACAACACACCACAACACACAACACAACACACCACAACACACAACACAACACAACACACCACAACACACCACAACACACCATAACACACCACACAACACAACACACCACAACACACCACAACACACCACAACACACACCACAACACACCACAACACAACACAACACACCACAACACACCATAACACACCACATCACAACACACCACAACACAACACACCACACCACACAACAACACACCAAAAGACAACACACCACAACACACCCCACCACAACACACAACACAACACACCACACCACAACACACCACTCACCACAACACACCACAACACAACACAACACACAACACCACAACACACCACAACACACAACACACCACAACACACAACACACCACAGCACACCACACCACACCACAACACGCAACACACCACAACACACCACAACACACCACTCCACAACACAACACACCCCACCACAACACACAACACACCACAACACAACACACAACACACTACAACACACCACAACACACCACACCACAACCCAACACACAACACACCACAACACACCACAACACACCACACCACAACACACCACAACACACCACAACACAACACACCACAACACACCACACCACAACACACCACAACACACCACAACACACCACAACACAACACACCACAACACACCACACCACAACACACCACAACACACAACACAACACACCACAACACACAACACAACACAACACACCACAACACACCACAACACACCATAACACACCACACAACACAACACACCACAACACACCACAACACACCACAACACACACCACAACACACCACAACACAACACAACACACCACAACACACCATAACACACCACATCACAACACACCACAACACAACACACCACACCACACAACAACACACCAAAAGACAACACACCACAACACACCCCACCACAACACACAACACAACACACCACACCACAACACACCACTCACCACAACACACCACAACACAACACAACACACAACACCACAACACACCACAACACACAACACACCACAACACACAACACACCACAGCACACCACACCACACCACAACACGCAACACACCACAACACACCACAACACACCACTCCACAACACAACACACCCCACCACAACACACAACACACCACAACACAACACACAACACACTACAACACACCACAACACACCACACCACAACCCAACACACAACACACTACAACACACCACAACACACCACACCACAACCCAACACACAACACACTACAACACACCACAACACACTACACTACAACACACAACACAACACACAACACCACAACACACCACAACACACAACACCACAACACACCACAACACACTACAACACACCACACCACAACCCAACACACAACACACTACAACACACCACAACACATTACAACACACCACACCACAACCCAACACACAACACACTACAACACACCACAACACAACACACCACAACACACCACATACATTTAGAGCTGCTGTAAATAGTGAAGGGCTGAAGCGATGATGCCCCGGCACACCCAGCACCAGGTAAATATTTACAGTCTTCTTGGTAATAGATTAGGTAAGAATTTGACTTTAACAATGCCGTGGAAACGCCACACACGCATGTCTGTGTATGTAAGGCGTGAAGCCTCCTGCTCAGAGTTCAGTTTGCTTTGAGATTTGTTCTGGTCTCCCAACACAGGAAAACAAACAGGAGAGTGAACTCCTATTTAAAACTACAAGCATGTCCATCCATCCGTACTACTAGATATAGTGAACCTCCCTACAGCACAGAGTACTACTAGATATAGTGACCCTCCTCCATACAGCACAGAGTAGGCAGTGGCTCGGGTGGTTGTTGTCCTTGATGATCTTTTTGACCTTCCTGTGACATCGGGTGGTGTAGGTGTCCTGGAGGGCAGGTAGTTTGCCCCCGGTGATGCATTGTGCAGACCTCACTACCCTCTGGATAGCCTTACGGTTGTGGGCGAAGCAATTGCCGTACCAGGCAGCGATACAGTCAGACAGGATGCTCTCGATTGTGCATCTGTAAAAGTTTGTGAGTGATTTTGGTGACAAGCCACTTGCTAATAAACTCGCTCACCGATTCAGCGTATTCATCAATGTTATTGTCCGACGCTATGCGGAACATATCCCAGTCCACGTGATTGAAGCAAACTTAAAGCGTGGAATCAGATTGGTCGGGGGGGGGGGGGGGGGGGGGGGGGTGTATACGGCTGTGATTATAATCGAAGAGAATTCTCTTGGTAGATAATGCGGTCGACATTTGATTGTGAAGAATTCTAGGTTAGGTGAGCAAAAGGACTTGAGTTCCTGTATGTTGTTATGATCACACCACGTCTCGTTAATCATAAGGCATACAACCCTCCCTTCTTCTTACCAGAGAGATGTTTGTTTCTGTCGGCGCGATGCGTGAAGAAACCAGGTGGCTGTACCAACTCAGATAGCGTGTCTTGAGTGTGCCACGTTTCCCTGCAACAAAGAACGTTACAATCTCTGATGTCTCTCTGGAAGGCAACCTTTGCTCGAATTTTGTCTACCTTGTTGTCAAGAGACTGGACGTTGGTGAGTAGTAACCTCGGGAGCGGTGAGCGATGTGCCCGTCTACGGAGCCTGACCAGAAGACCGCTTCTTCTGCCCCTCCTTCGGCGCCGTTGTTTTGGGTCGCCGGCTGGGATCTGATCCATTGTCCTGGGTTGTGGACCAACCAGAGGATCCGCTTCGGGAAAGTCGTATTCCTGGTCGTAGTGTTGTTAAGTTGGCGTTGCTCTTATATCCAATAGTTCCTTCCGACTGTATGTAATAAAACCTAAGATTTCCTGGGGTAATAAAACCCAAAAAATACTGCATAGTTTCCTGAGAAAGGAAGCGAGGCGGCCATCTCTATCTGCGCCAGATGGTGTTTCCTTCCTCCCTACAGAACAGAGTACTACTAGATATAGTAACCCTCCTCCCTACAGCCCAGAGTACTACTAGATATAGTAACCCTCCTCCCTCCTCCATCCTCACCTGACACTTACAATCCTCACCTGACACCTATCATCCTCACCTGACTCTACCATCCTCACCTGACATCTACCATCCTCACCTGACACCTACCATCCTCACCTGACTCTACCATCCTCACCTGACACTGACCATCCTCACCTGACACTGACCATCCTCACCTCACTCTACCATCCTCACCTGACACCTACCATCCTCACCTGACACCTACCATCCTCACCTGACACCTACCATCCTCACCTGACTCTACCATCCTCACCTGACACCTACCATCCTCACCTGACACTGACCATCCTCACCTGACACTGACCATCCTCACCTGACACCTACCATCCTCACCTGACACCTACCATCCTCACCTGACACCTACCATCCTCACCTGACACCGACCATCCTCACCTGACTCTACCATCCTCACCTGACACCTACCATTCTCAACAGGAACCTACCATCCTCACCTGACACTGACCATCCTCACCTGACACCTACCATACTCACCTGACTCTACCATCCTCACCTGAGACCTACCATCCTCACCTGACACTGACCATCCTCACCTGACACTGACCATCCTCACCTGACACCTACCATCCTCACCTGAGACCTACCATCCTCACCTGACACTGACCATCCTCACCTGACACTGACCATCCTCACCTGACACCTACCATCCTCACCTGACACCTACCATCCTCACCTGACACCGACCATCCTCACCTGACTCTACCATCCTCACCTGACACCTACCATTCCCAACAGGCACCTACCATCCTCACCTGACACCTACCATCCTCACCTGACACCTACCATCCTCACCTGACACCTATCATCCTCACCTGACACTGACCATCCTCACCTGACTCTACCATCCTCACCTGACACCTACCATCCTCACCAGACACCTACCATCCTCACCTGACACCTACCATCCTCACCTCACACTGACCATTCTCACCTGACAGTGACCATTCTCAACAGGCACCTACCATCCTCACCTGACACTGACCATCCTCACCTGACACCTACCATCCTCACCTGACACCTACCATCCTCACCTGACACTGAACATCCTCACCTGACACCTACCATCCTCACCTGACACCTACCATCCTCACCTGACACCTACTATCCTCACCGGACACCTGCCATCCTCACCTGACACCTGACACCTACAATCCTCATCTGACTCTACCATCCTCACCTGACTCTACCATCCTCACCTGACACCTACCATCCTCACCTGACACCTACCATCCTCACCTGACACCTACCATCCTCACCTGACACCTACAATCCTCACCTGACACCTACCATCCTCACCTGAGACCTACCATCCTCACCTGACACCTACCACCCTCACCTGACACCTACAATCCTCACCTGACACTGACCATCCTCACCTGACACCTACCATCCTCACCTGACACCTACCATCCTCACCTGAGACCTACCATCTTCACCTGGCACTTACCATCCTCACCTGACACCTACCATCCTCACCTGACACCTACCATCCTCACCTGGCACTTACCATCCTCACCTGACACCTACCATCCTCACCTGACACCTACCATCCTCACCTGACACCTACCATCCTCACCTGATACCTACCATCCTCACCTGACACCTACCATCCTCACCTGATACCTACCATCCTCACCTGACACCTACCATCCTCACCTGACACCTACCATCCTCACCTGATACCTACCATCCTCACCTGACACCTACCATCCTCACCTGATACCTGACACCTACAATCCTCACCTGACACCTACAATCTTCACCTGACACCTACCATCCTCACCTGACACCTACCATCCTCACCTGACACCTACAATCCTCACTTGACACCTACAATCCTCACCTGACACCTACCATCCTCACTTGACACCTACATGGGCTGGCACTGACACCATAGGTGAGATTATTACACCTGTGTGTGTGTGTGTGTGTGTGTGTGTGTGTGTGTGTGTGTGTGTGTGTGTGTGTGTGTGTGTGTGTGTGTGTGTGTGTGTGTGTGTGTGTGTGTGTGTGTGTGTGTGTGTGTGTGTGTGTGTGTGTGCGTGCACATGCGTCTGTGTGTGTCGTGCTAGGTTCATACATTCCACAGTGCCGTGTGCTCTCATCACACCTTTGCATGGGGTCAATTTAGGGCTGTATTCAATCCATACTGCTGAAGATTGTGTCTGATGTACAGACCTGTGTCTGATGTACAGACCTGTGTCTAATGTACAGACCTGTGCCTGAAAGTGTACCCTGTGAGTAGTTTACAGCTGTACAGTACAGGGACCAGATTAGGAACAGAGACTGTGTGTTTGGCTAATTTGGTTTGGTAAAGACACGACCTGGTCAGTGAGCTAAAACAAGGAGCCAGGACAGGGACGCAGACAATAACAAACTGGTCAGTGAGCTAAAACCAGGAGCCAGGACAGAGACGCAGACAATAACAAACTGGTCAGTGAGCTAAAACCAGGACAGGGCCGCAGACAATAACACACTGGTCAGTGAGCTAAAACCAGGAGCCAGGACAGAGACGCAGACAATAACACACTGGTCAGTGAGCTAAAACCAGGAGCCAGGACAGGGCCGCAGACAATAACACACTGGTCAGTGAGCTAAAACCAGGAGCCAGGACAGGGCCGCAGACAATAACACACTGGTCAGTGAGCTAAAACCAGGAGCCAGGACAGGGACGCAGACAATAACACACTGGTCAGTGAGCTAAAACCAGGACAGGGACTCAGACAATAACACACTGGTCAGTGAGCTAAAACCAGGACAGGGCCGCAGACAATAACACACTGGTCAGTGAGCTAAAACCAGGAGCCAGGACAGGGACTCAGACAATAACAAACTGGTCAGTGAGCTAAAACCAGGACAGGGCCGCAGACAATAACACACCTGTCAGTGAGCTAAAACCAGGAGCCAGGACAGAGACGCAGACAATAACACACTGGTCAGTGAGCTAAAACCAGGAGCCAGGACAGGGCCGCAGACAATAACACACTGGTCAGTGAGCTAAAACCAGGAGCCAGGACAGGGCCGCAGACAATAACACACTGGTCAGTGAGCTAAAACCAGGAGCCAGGACAGGGACTCAGACAATAACACACTGGTCAGTGAGCTAAAACCAGGACAGAGACGCAGACAATAACACACTGGTCAGTGAGCTAAAACCAGGAGCCAGGACAGGGACTCAGACAATAACACACTGGTCAGTGAGCTAAAACCAGGACAGGGACTCAGACATTAACACACTGGTCAGTGAGCTAAAACCAGGAAAGAGACGCAGACAATAACACACTGGTCAGTGAGCTAAAACCAGAACAGGGACTCAGACAATAACACACTGGTCAGTGAGCTAAAACCAGGAGCCAGGACAGAGACTCAGCCAATAACACACTGGTCAGTGAGCTAAAACCAGGAGCCAGGACAGGGACTCAGACAATAACACACTGGTCAGTGAGCTAAAACCAGGAGCCAGGACAGGGACTCAGACCATAACACACTGGTCAGTGAGCTAAAACCAGGACAGGGCCGCAAACAATAACACACTGGTCAGTGAGCTAAAACCAGGAGCCAGGACAGGGACTCAGACAATAACACACTGGTCAGTGAGCTAAAACCAGGACAGGGACTCAGACATTAACACACTGGTCAGTGAGCTAAAACCAGGAAAGAGACGCAGACAATAACACACTGGTCAGTGAGCTAAAACCAGAACAGGGACTCAGACAATAACACACTGGTCAGTGAGCTAAAACCAGGAGCCAGGACAGAGACTCAGCCAATAACACACTGGTCAGTGAGCTAAAACCAGGAGCCAGGACAGGGACTCAGACAATAACACACTGGTCAGTGAGCTAAAACCAGGAGCCAGGACAGGGACTCAGACCATAACACACTGGTCAGTGAGCTAAAACCAGGACAGGGCCGCAAACAATAACACACTGGTCAGTGAGCTAAAACCAGGAGCCAGGACAGAGACTCAGACAATAACACACTGGTCAGTGTATTAAGACTGCCGGGTCTGTCTGACCAATCCTCTACTAGAGTACGGTCCTCTATTGACACTCTAATTCCCTTCAGTTAGATAATCAACCCAAAACAACAACATACCATTGCTATTCAACAATATGGGTCAGGCTATTGTACTGCATGTGCTCACATTACTTTCTGCCTGGCTTCCCTACAGTACAGTACAGTACATTGTGAAGGAACGCCGTGTTAACTCGAAATCAGTGGTGCTAGTTAAAGTATTTTAAAATTGTAATGCAGTTGATTTGTACACACTAAAAATAATTGTCCAAAATAGTACCAGATAAGGGTTCTGTAGCTTGTAACCATAGCGGAACCCTATTTGGTGCTACATGCTGTAGAACCCTTTTTTGAAGGTTCTATAAAGTACCATGCTTATAAGGTCCTAAATGGAAACCTGTATGCTGCTATAAAGAACCCTTTCATAAGGTTCTATAAAGAACCATTCAAAAAGGTTCTATATAGCATGGGGTTTCCATGGCATTTCCATTGTTCTGGTCAAACTCTTATACCTGATCTATTATACAGCCCTTAAACTCTAGAAGCCCATGAGCAAATGTTCCCGTTCAGATAGAATACTAATGTTAGAACAGAATGCTAATGTGTTCTGTTTTGTGGGAGAGAGTGGATATGAGGCTCCATGTAGTCATTAATATAGCCTGTTACAGTGCCTGCTTGCTGCCATAGTGAGAGGCCATGGCCTTGTATAAGCACCTCTCCACGATGGACCCTCACACATGGGATGGAGAGAAAGAAGAGAAAGAGAGAGAGAGTGGGTTGAATAGTGCAGTTTAGTGTGTAATTCATCGAGCTTGAATAGCTGCCAGGTACACAGACAGTTTCTCACACACTCAGAGGGAGGGAGGGAGGGAGCTAGGGAGGGAGGGAGGGAGGGAGAGAAGAGAGGGAGAGAAGAGAGGGAGGGAGGGAGGGAGGGAGGGAGGGAGGGAGGGAGGGAGGGAGGGAGGGAGGGAGGGAGAAAATACGGAGCTAGGGAAAAGGTCATCACTATCTTACCATGAATACAGGACTTTCCATTCCCTAACCTCAACTTAACCCTGTATACCTAATGGACAAGTTCAGATAGTACCTCGCCACTCCGTTTCAAAAGCATTTTCCACCGACTGATTAGGTCAGATTGGGTTTTGACTCCTGTTGATTGGTCCTTAACCTTAATTTAAAAGTAGTTTTAAATAGAGGGCTCTGAGATGCACAGCCTGTGAATGGAACTGAATTCAGTAATGTAGTGAGCTGTGGTTAAAGGATGGGAATACACAAGGTGAACCACTGTTTAATTCATACAAGTACCAAAAACATATCCTGCATTATATATTGTTTTCTACAGATAACACATAATATTTTAAACTTAGTTGTTTTTTGCCTTTAAGACATAGTTTAATTGCGGTAGCAATTATTGTAATTGCAAGGACGTTACGTTTTTATGATTTATTTTCTGTAAGTCCTCAAGCAGTAAATTTCTTCGTGGTGCTTTGTGACACCCAAACTAGTGGTAACTGAGCTGCCACCAACTTCAAGGAGACAAAACCTTCACTTTGCTGGACTATTAAAACACATCATCCTGAGATGTTCTGAAACATGACACGGTATAGGACGTAACACAACTTAATCACTTTGCCGGAGACTTGGAGCGCTAACAAAAAAGGTTGAAAAAACTATTATGGAAGTTGAGTTGTGTTTAGTGCAGAATTAGATCCCTTCTCTTTTGGTGTCGTTTCCTCTCTCTAATGCTTCTAAACAACACTGTGATGTTTTGAATCCTGTCTAGTTCAGAATTAGATCCCTTCTCTTTTGGTGTCGTTTCCTCTCTCTAATGCTTCTAAACAGCATTGTGATGTTTTGAATCCTGTCTAGTGCAGAATTAGATCCCTTCTCTTTTGGTGTCGTTTCCTCTCTCTAATGCTTCTAAACAGCATTGTGATGTTTTGAATCCTGTCTAGTGCAGAATTAGATCCCTTCTCTTTTGGTGTCGTTTCCTCTCTCTAATGCTTCTGAACACCATTGTAATGTTTTGAATCCTGTCTAGTTCAGAATTAGATCCCTTCTCTTTAGGTGTTGTTTCCTCTCTCTAATGCTTCTAAACAACATTGTGATGTTTTGAATCCTGTCTAGTTCAGAATTAGATCCCTTTTGTCTGGTGTTCTATGTATTTGATCATATGCCTTTTTATACCGTTTTGGCAGGCATTGTCAAGCACAGTGTTCAAACCGCCGGCGCAAACCGGAGGTTGAACTGCAGGAATGAAGGATTCTGCACTTGCCTCCTCGATTTGACAGTCATGAATGTGGAAATGGGCGCTGTCCTCATTGAACGTCAATTTGCCTAACCTTTCTGACATCCGTTCCTCCTGATCCACAACACGTCATGGATTAACAAGTGTAATGTTAATATAGAAATATACTTTTCCTTCTTCAAACACGCTCACACACACACACACACGCACACACACACACACACACGTACACACACACGCACACACACACACGCTCACACACACACGCACACACATGCTCACACACACGCTCACACGTGCTCACACACACACACACACACACACACACACACACACACACACACACACACACACACACGCTCACACGTGCTCACACACACACACACACAGACGCTCACACACACACATGCTCACACACACACGCTCACACGTGCTCACACACACACACACACACACACGCTCACACACACACACACACACGCTTTACAGCTCATTCATTTTACACTCCATAAAAGTGTGAAGAGAGTTACATCAATAAGCTAGCATGGTCATGTTGTACTGAGAGCAGTGCATTAAAAACCCACAGTTAGTCAACATACTATGGAAAGGGGATTTGTGGACGGTGGGTGGTGTAAATGCACTTCGCTGCCGGACAGATTACTGCACACTGTCTTACTGGTATTGACAAACGCCTGAGACTTGAAGACTGGTTTTAGATCCCTGAGTCAAAGGCTTTAGTTTAGCGGGATAACACAGATGTGTGACGTATAGGAGACACAGGTTCGAAACCCAGATGGTCACACAAATACATTGACTGAACTGCATAATCCAATATTAGTTACCAAAACAAAGCAACAGCCAATCCGATAAAACGTAATGTCAGACAAGAAAGATTTTTTGATAACCTCTTAAAGACAATGCAGTTTCTGTGATCAAAATCTAGGGCCGTAAATACAGTAGTAGACAGTCGTTTCCTGGTCAGAGAGAGAGAGGTCATGTTTATAGGACTAGGTATGGAACAGTTTCTGGTCAGAGAGAGAGAGATCATGTTTATTGGACTAGGTATGGAACACAGTTTCTGGTCAGAGAGAGAGAGGTCATGTTTATTGGACTAGAACACAGTTCCTGGTCAGAGAGAGAGAGATCATGTTTATTGGACTAGGTATGGAACACAGTTTCTGGTCAGAGAGAGAGAGGTCATGTTTATTGGACTAGAACACAGTTCCTGGTCAGAGAGAGAGATATCATGTTTATTGGACTAGGTATGGAACACAGTTTCTGGTCAGAGAGAGAGAGGTCATGTTTATAGGACTAGGTATGGAACACAGTTTCTGGTCAGAGAGAGAGAGAGAGGTCATGTTTCTATGGATTACCGTTCCTGGTCAGAGAGAGAGAAAAGTTATGTTTACAGGTCTAGGGATGTATCCCGTTTCAATGGTCTCTTTGTTCTTGATAAGGTTGAGGAAACAGTCTAGGGAAGATCCACATTGCATAGTCCTGATACAATGTGGTGACATTGACACTGTTGCAGCTTCACACAGAATAATATGTGTGCAAAGTTCAAGAGGATGTTAATGATCTGTTTGGAACTGACAGAATCAGACCTGATGAGCTCCACGTCCGAGAAGCACCTGATCCTGCCAGGACACCATAGTTACTGATCCTGACCTCCACATCCAAGAAACACCTGATCCTACCAGGCCACCATAGTTACTGATCCTGACCTCCACGTCCGAGAAGCACCTGACCCTACCAGGCCACCATAGTTACTGATCCTGACCTCCACGTCCGAGAAGCACCTGACCCTACCAGGCCACCATAGTTACTGATCCTGACCTCCACGTCCGAGAAGCACCTGACCCTACCAGGCCAACATAGTTACTGATCCTGACCTCCACATCTGAGAAGCACCTGACCCTACCAGGCCAACATAGTTACTGATCCTGACCTACACGTCCGAGAAGCACCTGACCCTACCAGGCCACCATAGTTACTGATCCTGACCTCCACGTCCGAGAAGCACCTGACCCTACCAGGCCACCATAGTTACTGATCCTGACCTCCACGTCCGAGAAGCACCTGACCCTACCAGGCCACCATAGTTACTGATCCTGACCTCCACGTCCGAGAAGCACCTGACCCTACCAGGCCAACATAGTTACTGATCCTGACCTCCACATCTGAGAAGCACCTGACCCTACCAGGCCAACATAGTTACTGATCCTGACCTCCACGTCCGAGAAGCACCTGACCCAGCAGGCCACCATAGTTACTGATCCTGACCTCCACGTCCGAGAAGCACCTGACCCTACCAGGCCACCATAGTTACTGATCCTGACCTCCACATCTGAGAAGCACCTGACCCTACCAGGCCACCATAGTTACTGATCCTGACCTCCACGTCCGAGAAGCACCTGACCCTACCAGGCCACCATAGTTACTGATCCTGACCTCCACGTCCAAGAAGCACCTGACCCTACCAGGCCACCATAGTTACTGATCCAGAGGGCTACAATATAGAGCCATATTACAGGGCTTTGCTGAATGAGAGGTCACATGATGGAAAGATGGAATGTGACACCTCCTGACTCCTCCCTCTGTACATGTCACAAAGAAAGATGACAATGGGGAAGCTGGAGAGAGGCTGAAAGCGAAAAATCCTAATTCTGTGGACGAGAGCCCAAATCCTCTGGCTCGGGACAAGGTACTACGACAAGGTTCAGCTTAAGAGTACACACTCCATTAGCAGCCATGCAGTGGCCAACAAGGTCTATTGATTTCAAAGCAGGAAATCCTGTCCATTACACAGAGTAAATAACCTGCTGAAGAAAAGGCCAATGCACATGAGACAAGAGGACAGGAGGTAAAATAACAACAGCAATATGATGGAAACCTCCACCTGCAACATGACACCCCCTTCCCCCCCCCCTCCCATCCCCCCGCAAATGAATGCAAATTAATGACTTAAAAATCATACAATGTGATTTTCTGTTTTTTTTGTTTTAGATTCCGTCTCTCACAGTTGAAGTGTACCTATGATAAAAATTACAGACCTCTACATGCTTTGTAAGTAGGAAAACCTGCAAAATCGGCAGTGTGGGTCTAGAGTGTATCCCCCTTTGAAGAGGGGGATGACCATGGCAGCTTTCCAATCTTTGGGGAACTCAGACGATACGAGAGGTTGAACAGGCTAGTAATAGGTGATGCAACAATGTTGGCGTATAATTTTAGGAAGAGAGGGTCCAGATTGTCTAGCCCAGCTGATTTGTAGGGATTCAGATTTTGCAGCTCTTTCAGAACATCTGCTGTCTGGATTTGGGTAAAGGAGAAGCGGGGGGGGGGGGGGGGGGGGCTTGGGCAAGTTGCTGCAGGGGGTGCTGAGCTGTTGGCCGGGGTAGGGATCACTTTGTCATTATGGGATATTGTGTGAAGCTGGGTGAGAAAAAAAATCTATTTAATTCATTTAGAATTTAGCAAAATGTGGAATAAGTCAATAGTATAATATAAGGGGTCTGAATACATTCTGAAGGCTAGAGAGAGAGAGAGAGAGAGAGAGAGAGAGAGAGAGAGAGAGAACTAACTATAGTTCCAAATATTTAATCTATTCAATGCCATCTCGGGTCTATCTGAAATTCCACACATTGGTTTGTCGAAGAGGAGCTCCCATCTTTCTAGGTCATCATAACTATCAAACCCAACACATAACTCAATCTCAGATTCATACTCCGTATTTATCTAGTGTTGACAGCAGGGAGCTATGAGGACCACCTCCTCCTGAGGTTTTGTGTCTTACATTTCACATCACCACTCTAGTGACTGTGGCTCTGCATGGTTAAAAGTTATATGTTGGACCAACATTTGAATTTTACATGTACTTTTCCTATTAAATATGATATTAGTCCTGGACAATTTGATCATTATACAGTGGGGCAAAAAAGTATTTAGTCAGACACCAATTGTGCAAGTTCTCCCACTTAAAAAGATGGGAGAGGCCTGTAATTTTCATCATAGGTACACTTAAAAAATCCTGAAAATCACATTGTAGGATTTTTAATGAATTTATTTGCAAATTATGGTGGAAAATAAGTATTTGGTCAATAACAAAAGTTTCTCAATACTTTGTTATATACCCTTTGTTGGCAATGACAGAGGTCAAACATTGTTTGTAAGTCTTCACAAGGTTTTCACACACTGTTGCTGGTATTTTGGCCCATTCCTCCATGCAGATCTCCTCTAGAGCAGTGATGTTTTGGGGCTGTTGCTGGGCAACACGGACTTTCAACTCCCTCCAAAGATTTTCTATGGGGTTGAGATCTGGAGACTGGCTAGGCCACTCCAGGACCTTGAAATGCTTCTTACGAAGCCACTCCTTCGTTGCCCGGGCGGTGTGTTTGGGATCATTGTCATGCTGAAAGACCCAGCCACGTTTCATCTTCAATGCCCTTGCTGATGGAAGGAGGTTTTCACTCAAAATCTCATGATACATGGCCCCATTCATTCTCTCCTTTACACGGATCAGTCGTCCTGGTCCCTTTGAAGAAAAACAGCCCCAAAGCATGATGTTTCCACCCCCATGCTTCACAGTAGGTATGGTGTTCTTTGGATGCAACTCAGTATTCTTTGTCCTCCAAACACGACGAGTTGAGTTTTTACCAAAAAGTTATATTTTGGTTTCATCTGACCATATGACATTCTCCCAATCTTCTTCTGGATCATCCAAATTCTCTCTAGGAAACTTCAGACGGGCCTGGGCATGTACTGGCTTAAGCAGGGGGACACGTCTGGCACTGCAGGATTTGAGTCCCTGGCGGCGTAGTGTGTTACTGATGGTAGGCTTTGTTACTTTGGTCCTAGCTCTCTGCAGGTCATTCACTAGTTCCCCCCGTGTGGTTCTGGGATTTTTGCTCACCGTTCTTGTGATCATTTTGACCCCACGGGGTGAGATCTTGCGTGGAGCTCCAGATCGAGGGAGATTATCAGTGATCTTGTATGTCTTCCATTTCCTAATAATTGCTCCCACAGTTGATTTCTTCAAACCAAGCTGCTTACCTATTGCAGATTCAGTCTTCCCAGCCTGGTGCAGGTCTACAATGTTGTTTCTGGTGTCCTTTGACAGCTCTTTGGTCTTGGCCATAGTGGAGTTTGGAGTGTGACTGTTTGAGGTTGTGGACAGGTGTCTTTTATAAAGATAACAAGTTCAAATAGGTGCCATTAATACAGGTAACGAGTGGAGGACAGAGGAGCCTCTTAAAGAAGGAGTTACAGGTCTGTGAGAGCCAGAAATCTTGCTTGTTTGTAGGTGACCAAATACTTATTTTCCACCATAATTTGCAAATAAATTCATAAAAAATCCTACAATGTGATTTTCTGGATTTTTTTTCTCATTTTGTCTGTCATAGTTGAAGTGTACCTATGATGAAAATTACAGGCCTCTCTCATCTTTTTAAGTGGGAGAACTTGCACAATTGGTGACTGACTAAATACTTTTTTGCCCCACTGTAACTGGTTAGTATAGGAATGTCTTGATTCTGTTCACTGAATGAGGTTGGTTCTTACTTACATTATTCTACAGCTGTTCCTGATTACAACAGTAGCCATGGTAACCAAAAAAAAACTCCTCTTTCAAGGAGTGTGTCGAAAGCAGAGCCATACAGTATTCTCTGTCGCTGGCCCCAATGTCTTACATCAGATAGCGTGACTGCTGTCTGCACTGACCTGACACCGGCGTGTTAGTTTAGAATGATGCCGTCTGACGGAAGAATCAGACACATATACAGTACCAGTGCTGGTGATGATGTCATGATTTATTTAGAATTCAAGGCACACTTAACCAGCATTCTGCAGTGATACGTCATCCCATCTGGTTTGCGCTTATTAGGACTATGAAGCAACACTATGACCCATGACCCAACACACCTCCAGGCTGTGTTGACCAAGAAGGAGAGTGATCGAGTACTGCATCAGATGACCTGGCCTCCACAATGACCCGACCTCATGAGACGGTTTGGGAGAGAGAGAGAAGTGGAGAGGGGATGGGTAGTCTAGTAGAGAGAGAGAAGGGGAGAGGAGATGGGTAGTCTAGTAGAGATAGAGAGAAGGGGAGAGGAGATGGGTAGTCTAGTAGAGATAGAGAGAAGGGGAGAGGAGAGGGATGGAGTCTAGTAGAGATAGAGAGAAGGGGAGAGGAGAGGGATGGAGTCTAGTAGAGATAGAGAGAAGGGGAGAGGAGATGGGTAGTCTAGTAGAGATAGAGAGAAGGGGAGAGGAGATGGGTAGTCTAGTAGAGATGGAGAGAAGGGGAGAGGAGAGGGATGGAGTCTAGTAGAGATAGAGAGAAGGGGAGAGGAGATGGGTAGTCTAGTAGAGATAGAGAGAAGGGGAGAGGGGATTGGTAGTCTAGTAGAGATAGAGAGAAGGGGAGAGGAGATGGGTAGTCTAGTAGAGATAGAGAGAAGGGGAGAGGAGATGGGTAGTCTAGTAGAGATAGAGAGAAGGGGAGAGGAGAGGGATGGAGTCTAATAGAGAGAGAGAAGGGGAGAGGAGATGGGTAGTCTAGTAGAGATAGAGAGAAGGGGAGAGGAGATGGGTAGTCTAGTAGAGATAGAGAGAAGGGGAGAGGAGATGGGTAGTCTGGTAGAGATGGAGAGAAGGGGAGAGGAGATGGGTAGTCTAGTAGAGATAGAGAGAAGGGGAGAGGAGAGGGACGGAGTCTAGTAGAGATAGAGAGAAGGGGAGAGGAGATGGGTAGTCTAGTAGAGATAGAGAGAAGGGGAGAGGAGAGGGATGGAGTCTAGTAGAGATAGAGAGAAGGGGAGAGGAGAGGGACAGAGTCTAGTAGAGATAGAGAGAAGGGGAGAGGAGATGGGTAGTCTAGTAGAGATGGAGAGAAGGGGAGAGGAGATGGGTAGTCTAGTAGAGAGAGAGAAGGGGAGAGGAGATGGGTAGTCTAGTAGAGCTAGAGAGAAGGGGAGAGGAGAGGGACGGAGTCTAGTAGAGATAGAGAGAAGGGGAGAGGAGAGGGATGGAGTCTAGTAGAGATAGAGAGAAGGGGAGAGGGGATTGGTAGTCTAGTAGAGAGAGAGAGAATGGGGAGAGGGGTGGACTCTAGTAGAGAGAGAGAAGGGGAGAGGGGTGGACTCTAGTAGAGAGAGAGAGAAGGGGAGAAGGGTGGACTCTAGTAGAGAGAGAGAAGGGGAGAGGAGATGGGTAGTCTAGTAGAGATAGAGAGAAGGGGAGAGGAGATGGGTAGTCTAGTAGAGATAGAGAGAAGGGGAGAGGAGATGGGTAGTCTAGTAGAGATGGAGAGAAGGGGAGAGGAGATGGGTAGTCTGGTAGAGATGGAGAGAAGGGGAGAGGAGATGGGTAGTCTGGTAGAGATGGAGAGAAGGGGATAGGAGATGGGTAGTCTAGTAGAGATGGAGAGAAGGGGAGAGGAGATGGGTAGTCTAGTAGAGAGAGAGAAGGGGAGAGGAGATGGGTAGTCTAGTAGAGCTAGAGAGAAGGGGAGAGGAGAGGGACGGAGTCTAGTAGAGATAGAGAGAAGGGGAGAGGAGAGGGATGGAGTCTAGTAGAGATAGAGAGAAGGGGAGAGGGGATTGGTAGTCTAGTAGAGAGAGAGAGAATGGGGAGAGGGGTGGACTCTAGTAGAGAGAGAGAAGGGGAGAGGGGTGGACTCTAGTAGAGAGAGAGAGAAGGGGAGAAGGGTGGACTCTAGTAGAGAGAGAGAGAAGGGGAGAGGAGATGGGTAGTCTAGTAGAGATAGAGAGAAGGGGAGAGGAGATGGGTAGTCTAGTAGAGATAGAGAGAAGGGGAGAGGAGATGGGTAGTCTAGTAGAGATGGAGAGAAGGGGAGAGGAGATGGGTAGTCTGGTAGAGATGGAGAGAAGGGGAGAGGAGATGGGTAGTCTGGTAGAGATGGAGAGAAGGGGATAGGAGATGGGTAGTCTAGTAGAGATAGTGAGAAGGGGAGAGGAGAGGAGAGGGATGGAGTCTATTAGAGATAGAGAGAAGGGGAGAGGAGATGGGTAGTCTAGTAGAGATAGCGAGAAGGAGAGAGGAGATGGATGGGATGGAGTCTAGTAGAGCTAGAGAGAAGGGGAGAGGAGAGGGATGAGATGGAGTCTAGTAGGGATAGAGAGAAGGGGAGGGGATAGGGATGGAGTCTAGTAGAGATGGGGAGAGGGGTGGACTAGAGACATAGAGTGGTGGAGAGGGACAGAGAGTGGTGGAGAGGGACAGAGAGTGGTGGAGATGGACAGAGAGAGGTGGAGAGGGACAGAGAATGGTGGAGAGGGACAGAGAGAGGTGGAAAGGGACAGAGAGAGGTGGAGAGGGACAGAGAGTGGTGGAGAGGGACAGAGAGTGGTGGAGATGGACAGAGAGAGGTGGAGAGGGACAGAGAATGGTGGAGAGGGACAGAGAGAGGTGGAAAGGGACAGAGAGAGGTGGAGAGGGACAGAGAGTGGTGGAGAGGGACAGAGAGTGGTGCAGAGGGACAGAGAGTGGTGGAGAGGGACAGAGAGTGGTGGAGAGGGACAGAGAGTGGTGGAGAGGGACAGAGAGAGATGGAGAGGGACAGAGAGAGGTGGAGAGGGACAGAGAGTGGTGGAGAGGGACAGAGACTGGTGGAGAGGGACAGAGACTGGTGGAGAGGGACAGAGAGAGGTGGAGAGGGACAGAGAGTGGGGGAGAGGGACAGAGAGAGGTGGAGAGGGACAGAGAGTGGTGGAGAAGGACAGAGAGAGGTGGAGAGGGACAGAGAGTGGTGGAGAGGGACAGAGACTGGTGGAGAGGGACAGAGAGAGGTGGAGAGGGACAGAGAGTGGTGGAGAGGGACAGAGAGAGGTGGAGAGGGACAGAGAGTGGTGGCGAGGATATGCTGAGGCATAGTACTCTAAATAGAAGGCTGTAGAGATGAGAGGAGGGACATGGAACTACAGCAGACTGAAAACTGTAAACAAACCCCAATTAATATCCCCTCTCCCTCCACCCTCCCTCTCTCCTTCTATCGCAGATGAGGTGTTACGTCAACTCTTGTCCTGGGTGATACGCAGGTGCATGGAGAATGTTTCCTAGCTACACTATTTGCATACAGATAGTCCCTCACGACAGAGGGAGTAGCCAGAAGGCAGAGAGAGAGGGATGCATAGAGGAAGAGAGGGACAGAGAAAGGGGAGAGAGGGGGAGCTGGAGGGAGAGAGGAAGGGAGAGAGGTGGAGATGGAGACGGAGGGAGAAAGGGAGAGGAAGGATTCTCCTCTGAAGGTAAAGCAGAAGAGCCCCGTATTTTTACAAATATTGATGTGTGCGAAGATACCTATTCATTACCTTAACCTTCAACTGTGTATGCAAACCAAAAAAGAGGGGGCGAGAGAGAAAAAGATAGAGAGAGAGAGAGAGAGAGAGAGAGAGAGAGAGAGAGAGAGAGAGAGAGAGAGAGAGAGAGAGAGAGAGACAGACAGAAGGGGGGAGAGAGAGAGAGAGAGAGAGAGAGAGAGAGAGAGACATACATAGGAGGAGAGAGATAGAGACAGAAGGGAGAGACAGAAGGAGAGAGAGAGAGAGAGAGAGAGAGAGAGAGAGAGGGAGAGAGAGAGGGAGAGAGAGAAAAGGAGAGAGAGAGAGAGACAGAAGGAGAGAGACAGAAGGAGAGAGAGAGAGAGAGAAGGAAGGAGAGAGAAAATGAGAAAGAAAAGGAGAGAGGGAGAAAAAGAGGGAGGCAGTGAAGTCTGTGGTTATGGAACATCTTTAGTATTCAATTGAGCTCTTCCTGAGCTCGAGTCGTCATGAAATATGGATTATTGTTCTATTTTGCTGGGCTGTGGTGCTTTTAAGTTGAATTACTATCTGGCTGAATGAGAGTAGAGTTGCGAGGATGATCTGCAGTGAAATGACTTGGCAACACTTGAAAGCAGAAAACTGAGGGAGGTTCTATCTCAGCCAAACACAATGCAGGCTGTAGTCATTAAGGTTATATCAACAAACACAATGCAGGCTACAGTCATTAGGGTTATCTCAGCCAAACACAATGCAGGCTGTAGTCATTAGGGTTATCTCAGCCAACACAATGCAGGCCGTAGTCATTAGAGTTATCTCAGCCAACACAATGCAGGCTGTAGTCATTAGGGTTATCTCAGCCAAACACAATGCAGGCTGTAGTCATTAGAGTTATCTCAGCCAAACACAATGCAGGCTACAGTCATTAGGGTTATCTCAGCCAAACACAATGCAGGCTGTAGTCATTAGAGTTATCTCAGCCAAACACAATGCAGGCTGTAGTCATTAGGGTTATCTCAGCCAAACACAATGCAGGCTGTAGTCATTAGGGTTATCTCAGCCAAACACAATGCAGGCTGTAGTCATTAGAGTTATCTCAGCCAAACACAATGCAGGCTGTAGTCATTAGGGTTATCTCAGCCAAACACAATGCAGGCTGTAGTCATTAGGGTTATCTCAGCCAAACACAATGCAGGCTGTAGTCATTAGGGTTATCTCAGCCAAACACAATGCAGGCTGTAGTCATTAGGGTTATCTCAGCCAAACACAATGCAGGCTACAGTCATTAGGGTTATCTCAGCCAAACACAATGCAGGCTGTAGTCATTAGAGTTATCTCAGCCAAACACAATGCAGGCTACAGTCATTAGGGTTATCTCAGCCAAACAATGCAGGCTGTAGTCATTAGAGTTATCTCAGCCAAACACAATGCAGGCTGCAGTCATTAGGGTTATCTCAGCCAAACACAATGCAGGCTGTAGTCATTAGGGTTATATCAAGAGCCTCAGCTACATTTTTACATTCAGCAACACTGGGGTATTCTCTCGCTCTCTCTCTCGGTTAAACATGTTTGGCGAAGATTGTGAAAATGAAAGAGATACTCTCACACGTACGTGTCATATGATATCTTTGAGCCGCTCTAAATGTCATTGGTCGCACCGCCCCGGCCAAACACAATAACTGGGAACAGGTGCCATCTTCCTCTTCTCATTCACACAGCCAAACCAACACAGTCATAAAGGTCAGCTGCATCTATACTGTGTTGTCTCTGTTGTCGTTCTAGTCCATCTAACTGTCTCTGCCTTCATCCGTAAAGGATGAGGAGGTGTTTCTAGTCCATCTAACTGTCTCTGCCTTCATCCGTAAAGGATGAGGAGGTGTTTCTAGTCCATCTAACTGACTCTGCCTTCATCCGTAAAGGATGAGGAGGTGTTTCTAGTCCATCTAACTGTCTCTGCCTTCATCCGTAAAGGATGAGGAGGTGTTTATAGTCCATCTAACTGTCTCTGCCTTCATCCGTAAAGGATGAGGAGGTGTTTCTAGTCCATCTAACTGTCTCTGCCTTCATCCGTAAAGGATGAGGAGGTGTTTCTAGTCCATCTAACTGTCTCTGCTATCATCCGTAAAGGATGAGGAGGTGTTTCTAGTCCATCTAACTGTCTCTGCCTTCATCCGTAAAGGATGAGGAGGTGTTTCTAGTCCATCTAACTGTCTCTGCCTTCATCCGTAAAGGATGAGGAGGTGTTTCTAGTCCATCTAACTGTCTCTGCTATCATCCGTAAAGGATGAGGAGGTGTTTCTAGTCCATCTAACTGTCTCTGCCTTCATCCGTAAAGGATGAGGAGGTGTTTCTAGTCCATCTAACTTTCTCTGCCTTCATCCATAAAGGCTGAGGAGGTGATAAATAGGACTGTAGATTCTATCGCAGCCATGTCCAAGAACCAATAACAGGATGAGGAACATGTTGCATTGTGGAACAGTAATATGAGAGGTATCTTTAGTGAAAGTACACTGGACTAGATGGCGACCCAGCAACAACATCACACACCCTGGGAGACACCCAGCTGGAGCAACACAGGACCATCTGCCGCTCTATTTAGCCACATGCACATGTGTGTGCGTGTGTGTCATGTTCATACTGTAATAGTGTTATACATGTACACACACATCGAACTCACACATCGAATTTACACAAACAAGCTCAGTGAACACCCTTCGACAGAACCATCTAACAAGTGGGCTTTACACTTTTAACTGTGTTAACAGCACTTTAGATTTTACATGCTCTAGTCATACTAATACAGGCAGGTCCACACGCCTAACAGAGCATCAGACACTTCACAGGGAGAGGTCTGTCAAGCATAACAACACAAGCTATTCTCCTGCTGCGACCTTCACCACATATACAATTGCACATGTGAATATCTGTTTGGCGAGTTAAACTGCTGAAGCATTAAACCGCCCGTGGTCAAGGTTTTGACCTGTCCTAGCATTAAACCGCCCGTGGTCAAGGTTTTGATCTGTCCTAGCATTAAACCGCCCGTGGTCAAGGTTTTGACCTGTCCTAGCCTCACATGGGCTCCAATTCACTTCCCTTCAAGTGGCGCTCACCATCATCTTTAATGGCGTCCGAGGCTGACGTTGTGTTGCTGTGTAGCCCTGTCTACCCTCTTGCAGCGTCAGATAGGTTTAGACTATAAAAAGCAAAGTAACACAACAGCCTGAAAATAGTTTGATACAGTCACAAAAATTTGAAATGTGACAAACATAGCTACTCCATCTGTTATTATGACGTCACCAATCACATGCCAGGGTTACTCAGGGATTTAAAAAAAAGATATATATATATATATATATATATATATATATATATATCACCTTTATTTAACCAGGTAGGCAAGTTGAGAACAACTTCTCATTTACAACTGCGACCTGGCCAAGATAAAGCATAGCAGTTCGACACATACAACAACACAGTTACACATGGGATAAACCAACGTACAGTCAAAAGCACAATATAATAATTTGTATACAGTGTGTGCAAATGAAGTAAGGAGGTAAGTCAATAAATAGGCCAAAAGTGGCAATGTAATTACAATTTAGCAATTTACACTGGTGTGAGATATGTGCAGATGAGGATGTGCAAGTAGAAATACTGGTGTGCAAAAGAGCAGAAAAACAAAAACAAATATGGGGATGAAGTAGGTAGTTGGTTGGATGGGATATTTACAGATAGGCTGTGTACAGCTACAACGATCGGTAAACTGCTCTGACAACTGACGCTTAAAGTAACGATGGAGATATAAGTCTCAAACTTCAGTGATTTTTGCAATTTGTTCCAGTTATTGGCAGCAGAGAACTGGAAGGAAAGGTGGCCAAAGGAGGTGTTGGCTTTGGGGATGACCAGTGAAATATACCTGCTGGAGTGCGTGCTATGGGTGGGTGCTGCTATGGTGACCAGTGAGCTGAGATAAGGCGGGGCTTTACCTAGCAAAGACTTATAGATGACCTGGTGTGACGACTTCTGCCAAAGTCGAAGCCTCTCCTTGTTTGGGAGGTGCTCGGCGGTCGACGTCACCGGTCTTCTAGCCATCATTGATCATTTTTCATTTTCATTTGGTTTTGTCTTGTCTTCCTACACACCTGGTTTCAATCCCATTCATTACCTGTTGTGTATTTAACCCTCTGTTTCCCCTCAATGTGATCTATTGGGCCCACACGGCACCCTGCTCTGGTCATCCTGGGATAGGTCGGATGGTGCGCTGTCTTGATGGGAGGTACTGGTGGCCCACTTTAGCTAAGGACGTGAGGATTTATGTTTCCTCCTGCTCAGTGTGCGCCCAGTGCAAGGCTCCTAGACACCTGCCCAGAGGTAAGTTACAACCCTTACCCGTTCCACAACGGCCGTGGTCACACCTGTCGGTGTATTTTTTAACTGATCTTCCACCTTCACAGGGTAACACCACGATCCTGGTCGTTGTGGATCGTTTTTCTAAGTCCTGTCGTCTCCTCCCTTTGCCCGGTCTCCCTACGGCCTTACAAACTGCAGAGGCCCTGTTTACACACGTTTTCCGGCACTGTGGGGTGCCTGAGGATATAGTGTCTGATCGGGGTCCCAAGTTCACATCAATGGTCTGGAAGGCGTTCATGGAACGTCTGGGTGTCTCGGTCAGCCTTACCTCAGGTTTTCACCCCAAGAGTAATGGGCAGGTGGAGAGAGTTAACCAGGATGTGGGTAGGTTTCTGCGGTCTTATTGCTAGGACCTGCCGGAGGAGTGGGCGAAGTTTGTGCCCTGGGCAGAGATGGCCCAGAACTCGCTACGCCACTCCTCCACTAACCTTTCTCCCTTTCAATGTGTATTAGGGTATCAGCCGGTTCTGGCTCCTTGGCATCAGAGTCAGACCGAGGCTCCTGTGGTGGACAATTGGTTCCGGCGAGTGGAGGAAACCTGGGAGGCCGCCCACGTCCACCTTCAGCGTGCCATACTGCGACAGAAAGTTGGGGCAGACCGTCACCACAGTGAGGCCCCGGTGTTCACACCAGGGGACAGGGTCTGGCTCTTGACCCGAAACCTGCCCCTCTGCCTGCCCTGCCGGAAGCTGGGTCCGAGGTTTGTGGGGCCGTTTAAAGTCCTGAGGAGAGTAAACGAGGTATGTTATAGGTTACAGCTACCCACTAATTACCGTATTAACCCCTCATTCCATGTGTCTCTCCTCAGGCCGGTGGTGGCTGGCCCGCTCCAGGAGGCTGAAATGCGGGATGTTCCTCCACCCCCCCTGGACATCGAGGGGTCCCGGCGTACTTCGTTCGATCCATCTTGGATTTGAGACGTCGGGCGAGGGGCCTTCAGTACCTCGTGGACTGGGAGGGGTACGGTCCGGAGGAGAGATGCTGGGTTCCGGTGGAGGACATATTAGATACTTCCATGCTGCAAGAAATCTATCCGGATCGCCCTGCACCTCGCCCTACGGGTCGTCCCCGAGCCGGTGTCGACCGCGTGTCAGGGGGGAGGTGGGTACTGTCACGACTTCTACCGAAGTCGAAGCCTCTCCTTGTTCGGGCGGTGCTCGGCGGTTGACATCACCGGTCTTCTAGCCATCATTGATCCATTTGTCTTTTCTTCATACACACCTGGTTTCAATCCCATTCATTACCTGTTGTGTATTTAACCCTTTGTTTCCCCTCATGTCTTTGTCAGAGATTGTTTGTTATTTCAGTGTTGTGTTGTTTTTGTAGTGGTGTGCAACGGGTCCTCGTACCCACTTTGTTTATTGTTACATTTAGTGTTTGTAGTATGTTTCGTTTATTGTTATTAAATAACTCCATTACACTCAGTTTGATTCTCCTGCGCCTGACTTCCCTGCCACCTATACACACGACTCTGACACCTGGAGGCAGTGGGTTTGGCAACGAATATGTAGCGAGGGCAACGAGAGCATACAGGTCGCAGTCGTGGGTAGTTTATGGGGCTTTGGTGACAAAACGGATGGCACTGTGATAGACTGCATCCAATTTGCTGAGAATAGCATTGGAGGCTATTTTGTAAATGACATCGCCGAAGTCAAGGATCGGTAGGATGGTCAGTTTTACGAGGGTATGTTTGGCAGCATGAGTGAAGGATGCTTTGCTGCGGAATAGGAAGCCGATTCTAGATACATTTTTGGATTGGAGATGCTTAACGTGAGACTGGAAGGAGAGTTTACAGTCTAACCAGACACCTAGGTATTTACAGTTGTCCACATATTCTAAGTCAGAACTGTCCAGAGTAGTGATGCTAGTTGGGCGGGCAGGTGCGGGCAGCGATTGGTTGAAGACCATGCTTTTCATTTTACTAGCATTTAAGAGCAGTTAGAGGCCATGGAAGGAGCGTTGTATGGCGTTGAAGCTCGTTTGGAGGTTTGTTAACACAGTGTCCAAAGAAGGGCCAGATGTATACAGAATGGTGTCGTCTGCGTTGAGGTGGATTAAAGAATCACCAGCAGCAAGAGCGACATCATTGATATATACAGAGAAAAGAGTCGGCCGGAGAATTGAACCCTGTGACACCCCCATAGAGACTGCCAGAGGTTCGAACAAAAGGCCCTCCAATTTGACACACTGAACTCTGTCTGAGAAGTAGTTGGTGAACCAGGCGAGGCAGCCATTAGAGAAAGCAAGGCTGTTGAGTCTGTCGATAAGAATACAGTGATTGACAGAGTCGAAAGCCTTGGCCAGGTCGATGAAGACGGCTGCACAGTACTGTATTTTATCGATGGTGGTTATGATATCGTTTAGGACCTTGAGCATAGCTGAGGTGCACCCGTGACCAGCTCGGAAACCAGATTGCATAGCTGAGAAGGTACGGTGGGATTCGAAATGGCCGGTGATCTGTTTGTTCACTTGGCTTTCGAAGCCTTTGAAAGGCAGGGCAGGATGGATATAGATCTACAACAGGTTGGGTCTATAGTGTCTCCCCCTTTGAAGAGTGGGATGACCGCGGCAGCTTTCCAATCTTTGGGGATCTCAGATGATACGAAAGAGAGGTTAAACAGACTAGTAATAGGGGTTGCAACAATGGCGGCGGATAATTTTAGGAAGAGAGGGTTGAGATTGTCTAGCCGAGCTGATTTGTATGGATCCAGATTTTGCAGCTGTTTCAGAACATCAGCTGTCTGGATTTGGGTGGAGGAGGAGCGGGGGGGGGGCTCGGGCCAGTTGCTGCGGGGGATGCAGTGCTGTTTGCCGGGGTTGGGGTAGCCATGTGGAAGGCATGCTAATAGAGACATGCTAATTGAAATTCTCAATTATAGGTGATTTACTGTATCAGTGGTGACAGTGTTTCCCAGTCTCAGTGCAGTGGGCAGCTGGGAGGAGGTGCTCTTATTCTCCATAGACTTTATGGTGTCCGAAAACCTTTTGGAATTAGTGCTGCAGGATGCAAATTTCTGTTTGAAAAATATAGCTTTTGCTTTCCTAACTGACTGTGTGTATTGGTTCCTAACTTCCCTGAAAAGTTGTATATTGGGGGGACTATTCGAAGCTAGTGCAGTATGCCACAGGGTGTTTTTGTGCTGGTCAAGAGCAGTCAAGTCTGGAGTAAACCAAGGGCTATATCTGTTCTTAGTTCTACATTTTTTGAATGGTGCATGCTTATTTAAGATGGTGAGGAAAGCACTTTTAAAGAACAACCAGGCATCCTCTACTGATGGATTGGGGTCAATATCCATCCAGGATACCTGGGCCAGGTCCATTAGAAAGGCCTGCTCGCTGAAGTGTTTTAGGGAGCGTTTGACAGTGATGAGAACTGGTCGTTTGGCCGCGGACCCATAACGGACGCAGGCAATTATCAGGCAGTGATCGCTGAGGTCCTGGTTGAAAACAGCAATGGTGTATTTTTAAAAAAATAAAAATTTATATACAGTGCCTTGCGAAAGAATTCGGCCCCCTTGAACTTTGCGACCTTTTGCCACATTTCAGGCTTCAAACATAAAGATATAAAACTGTATTTTTTTGTGAAGAATCAACAACAAGTGGGACACAATCATGAAGTGGAACGACATTTATTGGATATTTCAAACTTTTTTAACAAATCAAAAACTGAAAAATTGGCCGTGCAAAATTATTCAGCCCCTTTACTTTCAGTGCAGCAAACTCTCTCCAGAAGTTCAGTGAGGATCTCTGAATGATCCAATGTTGACCTAAATGACTAATGATGATAAATACAATCCACCTGTGTGTAATCAAGTCTCCGTATAAATGCATCTGCACTGTGATAGTCTCAGAGGTCCGTTAAAAGCGCAGAGAGCATCATGAAGAACAAGGAACACACCAGGCAGGTCCGAGATACTGTTGTGAAGAAGTTTAAAGCCGGATTTGGATACAAAATATTTCCCAAGCTTTAAACATCCCAAGGAGCACTGTGCAAGCGATAAAATTGAAATGGAAGGAGTATCAGACCACTGCAAATCTACCAAGACCTGGCCGTCCCTCTAAACTTTCAGCTCATACAAGGAGAAGACTGATCAGAGATGCAGCCAAGAGGCCCATGATCACTCTGGATGAACTGCAGAGATCTACAGCTGAGGTGGGAGACTCTGTCCATAGGACAACAATCAGTCGTATATTGCACAAATCTGGCCTTTATGGAAGAGTGGCAAGAAGAAAGCCATTTCTTAAAGATATCCATAAAAAGTGTTGTTTAAAGTTTGCCACAAGCCACCTGGGAGACACACCAAACGTGGAAGAAGGTGCTCTGGTCAGATGAAACCAAAATTGAACTTTTTGGCAACAATGCAAAACGTTATGTTTGGCGTAAAAGCAACACAGCTGAACACACCATCCCCACTGTCAAACATGGTGGTGGCAGCATCATGGTTTGGGCCTGCTTTTCTTCAGCAGGGACAGGGAAGATGGTTAAAATTGATGGGAAGATGGATGGAGCCAAATACAGGACCATTCTGGAAGAAAACCTGATGGAGTCTGCAAAAGACCTGAGACTGGGGCGGAGATTTGTCTTCCAACAAGACAATGATCCAAAACATAAAGCAAAATCTACAATGGAATGGTTCAAAAATAAACATATCCAGGTGTTAGAATGGCCAAGTCAAAGTCCAGACCTGAATCCAATCGAGAATCTGTGGAAAGAACTGAAAACTGCTGTTCACAAATGCTCTCCATCCAACCTCACTGAGCTCGAGCTGTTTTGCAAGGAGGAATGGGAAAAAATGTCAGTCTCTCGATGTGCAAAACTGATAGAGACATACCCCAAGCGACTTACAGCTGTAATCGCAGCAAAAGGTGGCGCTACAAAGTATTAACTTAAGAGGGCTGAATAATTTTGCACGCCCAATTTTTCAGTTTTTGATTTGTTAAAAACGTTTGAAATATCCAATAAATGTCGTTCCACTTCATGATTGTGTCCCACTTGTTATTGATTCTTCACAAAAAAAAACAGTTTTATATCTTTATGTTTGAAGCCTGAAATGTGGCAAAAGGTTGCAAAGTTCAAGGGGGCTGAATACTTTCGCAAGGCACTGTATCTCACCTTTATTTAACCAGGTAGGCTAGTTGAGAACAAGTTCTCATTTACAACTGCGACCTGGCCAAGATAAAGCATAGCAGTGTGAACAGACAACACAGAGTTACACATGGAGTAAACAATTAACAAGTCAATAACACAGTAGAAAAAAAGAGAGTCTATATACATTGTGTGCAAAAGGCATGAGGAGGTAGGCAAATAATTACAATTTTGCAGATTAACACTGGAGTGATAAATGATCAGATGGTCATGTACAGGCAGAGATATTGGTGTGCAAAAGAGCAGAAAAGTAAATAAATATAAACAGTATGGGGATGAGGTAGGTAAAATTGGGTGGGCTATTTACCGATAGACTATGTACAGCTGCAGCAATCGGTTAGCTGCTCAGATAGCAGATGTTTGAAGTTGGTGAGGGAGATAAAAGTCTCCAACTTCAGCGATTTTTGCAATTCGTTCCAGTCACAGGCAGCAGAGAACTGGAACGAAAGGCGGCCAAATGAGATGTTGGCGTTAGGGATGATGTGAGATACACACCTGCTGGAGCGCGTGCTACGGGTGGGTGTTGCCATCGTGACCAGTGAACTGAGATAAGGCGGAGCTTTACCTAGCATGGACTTGTAGATGACCTGGAGCCAGTGGGTCTGGCGACGAATATGTAGCGAGGGCCAGCCGAATAGAGCATACAGGTCGCAGTGGTGGGTAGTATAAGGTGCTTTAGTAACAAAACGGATGACACTGTGATAAACTGCATCCAGTTTGCTGAATAGAGTATTGGAAGCTATTTTGTTAATGTCAATGTCAGGATTTTTGGTGGCCTTCCTAAGCCAGGATTCAGACACGGCTAGGACATCAGGGTTGGTGGAGTGTGCTAAAGCAGTGAATAAAGCAAACGTAGGGATGATGCTTCTGATGTTAACATGCATGAACCCAAGGCTTTTACGGTTGCAGAAGTCAACAAATGAGAGCACCTGGGGACACACAGGGCCTGGGTTTACCTCTACATCACCAGAGGAACAGAGGAGGAGTAGGATGAGGGTAGGGCTAAAGGTTATAAGAACTGGTCATCTAGTGCTTTGGGAACAGCAAATAAAAGGAGCAGATTTCTGGGCATAGTAGGATAGATTCAAGGCATATTGTACAGACAAGGGTATGGTAGGATGCGAGTTCAGTGGGGGTAAACCTAGTGAGAGTCACTACATTGAGTGACGATGAGAGAGGTTGCACCTCTGGAGGCGCCAATTAAGCCAGGTGGGGTCTCTGCATGTGTGGGGGGGCATGGACTTTGGATCGTCTCTGAAGGAGCTGGTATTCCATAAATGTGTATCTGCCTTTGCCATCCGTACTGTTAGCCATTGTACAATCGCTGGAATATAAATGGGACGAACTAAAAGCACGTATATCCTACAAACGGGACATTAAAAACTGTAATATCTTATGTTTCACCGAGTCGTGGCTGAACAACGACATTAATAACATACAGCTGGTGGGTTATACACTCTATCGGCAGGATAGAACAGTACAGAACAGTAGACTCTTGTAAGACCAGGGGTTTAGGTCTTGTGTATTTGTAAACAACAGCTGGTGATAGAAAATCTAAGGAAGTCTTGAGGTTTTGCTCGCCCGAGGTTGAGTATCTCATGATAAGCTGGAGACCACACCATCTACTTAGAGAGTTTTCATCTGTCTACAAACCACCACAAACCGATGCTGGCATTAAGACCGCACACAATGAGCTGTATATGGACTACAAGAAAAGGAGGACCGAGCACGCCCCCATTCTCATCGACAGGGCTGTAGTGGAGCAGGTTGAGACCTTCAAGTTCCTTGGTTGTCCACATCGCCAACAAACTAACATGGTCCAAGCACACCAAGACAGTCCTGAAGAGGGCACGACAAAACCTATTTCCCCTCAGGAGACTGAAAAGATTTGGCATGGGTCCTCAGATCCTCAAAAGGTTCTACAGCTGCATCATCCTGACGGGTTGGTATCCATACTGCCTGGTTCGGCCTCTGGCAACTGTTCGGCCTCCGACCGCAAGGCACTACAGAGGGTAGTGCGTACGGCCCAGTACATCACCAGGGCTAAGCTTCCTGACATCCAGGACCTCTATACCAGGCAGTGTCAGAGGAAGGCCCTAAAATTGTCAAAGACTGCAGCCACCCTAGTCATAGAATGTTCTCTTTGCTGCCGCACGGCAAGCGGTACTGGAGCGCCAAGTCTAGGTCCAAGAGGCTTCTAAACAGCTTCTACCTCCAAGCCATAAGACTCATGAACATCTAATAAAATGGCCACCCAGACTATTTGCATTGCACCTCCCCCTCTTCTATGCTGCTGCTACTACTCTGTTATTATCTATGCATAGTCACTTTAATAACTCTACTTACATGTACAAATTACCTCAACTAACCGGTGCCCCTGGGCATTGACTCTGTACCGGTACTACCTGTATATAGCCTCGCTATTGTTATTTTACTGCTGCTCTTTAATTATTTGTTACTTTTTTAAAACTGCATTGTTGGTTAAGGGCTTGTAAGTAAGCATTTCACTGTTGTGTTCGGCGCATGTGACAAATACAATTTGATTTGACTATAGCAAGCAAAGTAACACAACAGCCTGAAAATAGGTTGATAGTCACAATAATTTGACATGTGACAAAAATAGCTCCTCCACACCAATCACATGAAAGGTAACCCGGGGATGGGCGTGGACTTTGGATCGTCCCTGAAGGAACTGGTATACCACATGCGTACAGGATTCCATCATAATCATGAATAGCATTGGGAGTTCACAAGCACAACATAGGAGTGGTATGAATTGTAGATTATCTGTGTGTGATGTCACCGTAATAAACTGCCAAGTCATCCTGTGTTATCTTAACCTGCCCTTTGGGCACAAGACTATAAACATGACATGTATATAGTGCTACACTTTCACAGCTTGCTTCTTTATCCATCCAGGGCCAAGGATTGCCCAACAGCTAAGGTTGTTCATTCAGAAGGTGGATGTGCATTGAGCAGTCTTACTGATGGCCTATTATAATAGAAACGCATCAACACTATCCCCGGAATAGTGAGGAGTCAGGCCTTGCCTTGGTCCTAAACTAATTGTCTATACCTGTCATAAAAGCCCCATTACGTTCCAATGCATCACATACGAAATGTAGTTATAGTAATGAGTTATTCGTAAGATGAGATTCTGGGCCTAACAAATGCAAGCAATCAATAAATCCAATGTCCACAAATCATGTTTTGACTGTAGTTTAATTTATTAAAAAGACCAGGGTGCAAATATTTTTAAAAAAAATTTAAAAAGAGAAACATAATTTAAGCATTTTTAATACAAAACAATAAACTATTCCAGTCCCTCTTGACATCTAAGACACGGACAAAAAAAATACTTTGTTATAGCGTTTTTTTTTTTTTTTATCAAGTATTACACAATGTAGGTACAAAATTAAAATGTATACAATTTACATTTTTTTGTACATAATATAGCAAAATCTTTCAACTCTTAAGAGAAAATACAACTCTTGTTGCACATGAAATTCCACCACGAAGGAAAACTCTGTACGCAATCTTTAGAATACTCTGTACTGGGCCGTACGCACTACCCTCTGTAGTGCCTTGCGGCCGAACAGTTGCCAGAGGCCGAACCAGGCAGTATGGATACCAACCCGTCAGGATGATGCAGCTGTAGATGGGATTTTGAAAGACAATTCTTTACCTAAAAATAAAAAAATACTACTAATAAAATAAAACACAATGACAAGCTGCCGCAGCCATCACTGCAGTAGTAAAAAATATAGATGCACTGCCATGTCAAAGAAACAATATATACACTCTGATATCTTAAACTCTGTACTAAATTAAATTACACAAGTAGAAAAAGACCAAGTAACCCCATTTAGTAGTGCAAAGTCATACAAAATCTGCCATGTCCTAACACATGTAAAACACTAAGAGGACAGAAACATCTTTTGAATTTTTTTTAAATCCATGTTAATGGAGTATTTTTTTGTATTTCAAACATAGTACAAAAATATATTTTGTGCTCGGGTTGACAAAAAAAAACACAAAAAAAAAACAACTATGGATGTTGAATTTAAGTAATCAAGCTTGGACGTGTTCGTACAACAAACTTTTAGTAAAAAAAAACTAACTCAATGGGGCAGAGAAAAAGCACCCTTGGACACATGCTGCTTCCATAACTAGATAAAAAGCTCCTCAAGGAGGTTCCTTGAAAGTCCAGTTCTTCGTAATGCTTCCCTTCAAGCTACCGTCGTCATTAAGAAATGACATGTTCAAGTCCTAGTGTCAGGTTTAGTTAGCCATGACCGACTGGAATTGCTGCTTGGAATACTGCATGTTGCTGAGGTTGAAGTTCAGCCCATCATTGAGGGTCTTGTCGTTGAGATCTCCGTAGGCCGCAAACACGTCAAAGGCATCGTTGTACTGCAGCGGGCTGAGGCTGAGAGAGCCCTCGCTGGGGAACACGCCCCCGGAGCTCCCCTGACCCTGGAGGGTGGGGAACACGCCCCCGGAGCTCCCCTGGCCCTGGAGGCTGGGGAACACGCCCCCGGAGCTCCCCTGACCCTGGAGGCTGGGGAACACGCCCCCGGAGCTCCCCTGACCCTGGAGGCTGGGGAACACAAACTCCTTAGCATTAGGAGAGAGTGCAGAGGCATTCTGCTGCTGGCCCAGGCCGTACAGAGAGTACATGGAGGTGGAAACGGCTTTGTGCTTCATTAGGGTGTTCACATTCAGCCCCAGGTCATTGGTTGGGGAGGTGCGGGCCACCTTGTTGCCGTTACCATTGTTGTTGTTGCGGCCGGAGATCTTCATCTTGGTGGAGCCAAACTTGGTGGCGGCAAAGGTGGCGGTGGTGAAGGTTATTGGATAGGTGGAGCGCGGCATGAACGAGGGGCTAATGGCCGCAGATTGCCCGAAAGGGGGTGAAGGAGAGCTGGACTCAGAAGAGGTCCCGATAGAGTCACTGATGGGCATGAAGACCTGGGCCTCTGGGTTGAAGCTGTTCTTGATCTCCTTGTCCAACTCGGACCCGTTGTTCTCATTGTTATCATCCACATACAGCACCTTGACCGGCCCCTTCTCGCCAAGCTGGTAGGACACCTCGAAGGGGTCAATCCACACACTTAGGTCCTGAGGGAGATTATCCCGGACGTCGTCCAAATCCAGGCCGCTCTCCTTGGCTGCCTGCTCCACCACAGGGTCCACCTTCTCCCCTACGTGGAGGCACCTGTACCCAGAGCCCTTGTATGGCTTATCCGTGTACCAGTGGCCATCGTACTTCTTCTTCAGCTGCCTCTCGAGCTCCTCCCCGAAGATGTTCACACGCCGTCTGGGGAGTTTGTTGTACAAGTAGGAAATAATAAAGTTAAGTGCTACTTGGATTTCAAGTTGCATAGCTGCTTCTCGGTTATGACGTGGGTATTCCTGAGCGTTGCAGTGATAAGCAGTTTGGGCCAAACAGAGGGACAGAGTAAGTGGTAGTTGCTGAAACGATATCCTTCCGTCCACAGGATAAGGTCCCTAAGCCTGGAAGAAGAGGAGGAGAGATAAATTAACAAAAACATGATGACAATGCTATATGGCTAATTATAAACTGGGTAGTTTGGGTCCTGGATGCTGACTGGCTGAAACAGCATTTCAGCCATGTAAATATCAGACAATATACCACTGGTATGATGCAAAACTACCTGTTTACTGTTATATATATGGCCATATTCCACAAACCCCTGAGGTGACGCACACACATACGTTGGTAACCAGTTTATAATAGCAATAAGTCACCTCAGGGGTTTGTGGAATATGGCCAATATACCATGGCTAAGGACTGTATACAGGCTTTCTGATTCATGCATAGGCGTGGTGTAAATGGCCATATACCACACCCACTTGGGTCATTATTGCTAAACCTACCATCCCATAGTACAACAAAACTGTACGTTCATATAAGTAATATGATCAATGTATGCACGCATGACGACGCCAAGTCGCTTTGGATAAAAGCATCTGCTAAATAGAATATATTATCATTATATTAAATAATCTGTTTAACTCACCGTTGTAAAGATGTTGGCTTCATAAACCTGGTTGCATTTACAGTAGAGTACTAAATGTGCTCTGCCATTCCCTTCCCAGTACAATATCACTAGCTAGCTATAAGTAAGGCCTAAACATACGGACTCAGTTCCCTGGCAGTCTTCTAGTATTTGTGACAGCTAAAAAAGCAAGCATAGTTGACCTCTGGACAGTGGTGGCTCAGCGCGTTAACGCAATTAAAGTAACAATGTAATTAGCCAATGATCCGAGACATTGTAACCTCACCTGATATAGAATATTTCTTGCGCGATGACGCAAACACACACACACGTCCCTAATTCATTTGATATGATGAGATGTGTTGTCTAGTGAAGGTAACAGAAGAAACCGTGTCCGTGAACCACCACTGGCTAGAGAATCATGTATTGTTAGAGAGCAGCTGGTGAGCTGATCTAGCAAAGAGAACCCTTGTTGTTACATAATCCTCATTGAATTTCTATTCACGGTCATAGATGTCCTTCTCTTTTAGAAATGACACTTACCATTACCATTAGCTAGCGAGATATATATGAGATGATCAAAACGTTCAATCCAAATCCTACAGCTTGCCTCGCTTCAATTGAATCTATCAATCATTAACGTAGCCAACGTTAGCTAGTTACGCACCAAGGGTTTGAAGGAAATGTAGTATTGTAAATAGCAGCTATGCTTACCGTTACGGTATAGACTTAACCTGTTAAATGAAAGCTCATCGGATGTGTAATTTAACATTAAGACTGTTGAATGTGCTCCTATCCTTCACTGTCATTCAATGACCACCAAGCTAACAAAACTACGTCTGGTTGTTAGCTCAAAATAGTTTGATTTAAACTTTCTAGCTAGATGGCTAGATATTCCCATCGTCAGCTATATCAACTAGCTATCTAACGTTATTACTAACAATTATCTGTACTAGCTAGCTAACGTTATAACCAACCCAAAACAAGACGGAACAAAGCGGTTATATCATAAATTAGCTCGTCTCTAGGGATTTGAACAACAATATAAATTAATTAACTAGCTACCTCGCTAACGACTTCTATTGAAATAGCTAATAAAAGAGAAGTATACTTACAGGTAAGTATCCAACGTTACAGTTACATAAAAATTCACAGCAGGTCGTTGCACTGCACAGCTTCGATGACGAATGACTTAACGTCAGTTAGCTACTGTAGCAAACAAAAATAACGTTGTCAAATACGCTTTTTAGCTAACTAAATGGAGACGGTTAGCTACTTCCTTGTTGAACAAAATTGTCCTGCTGCTGTATGACTATATTTTATTCCAGTTATGTTATGCGGGCGACAATTTTTATTTCGTCTGGAAGTTTTTTTTACAACTGCGCTTTAAAGTTCGGATTGTCTCGTTTATATATAGGTAGTACTCCGCCACGGACACAAAAAAGGCGGTGATGAGGTGCTCAGAGGTCGAGCCTAAATAACGGGTTTCCATTGGCCAAACTCGGCCTTCGTCATTCGTGAACTACTTCATCTTGCATTCCGATTGGCTATTTAGCAAGTCAGTTAATAGCAAGGGTTTATTTACGGTAGTGGTTAGCGTTTCATGTGTATTGGGACCACAAGTATCATAATGTTGAAGGTTGTTGAGATAGCTACTGAACATTAATGTATGTACTTTGACAGTAGTAAATAAATTCCACTCAATTTCATAGCAAAGAAACGGACACTTAAAACCAGTGCGATATAGTGTCTCAAATATATGAGACAATGATTTGTTGTAGTTGCTCTGATTATGCCCAAAGATTATGCCAGTGTGATTATTTCGGAAATACAATGATCATTGTGAGACGACGTGCAAAAAAGGTTGTGGAGAGGGAAAAGTAGTGTATAGGCAGTTTGGCGGAAGGACACATGTCACCGGGTAGGGTTGTGCTCTGTTCCGTTAGGTACTTGGGACATTGGCTGTACAGTCTGTACAGTTCGCGAATTTTGTTTTGATATGCTTTAGCTTGAAGTTACAGGGTTATTCTGACCTCGCTCTCCTCAACATTAGGAATACAAGAGAGAAATTGATATATTGAAATGAATGGACATTAGAGTTAAAAGGTTATGCATATTGGGTCCTTGCTTAAAACATGGGATATTACGTGTAAGTGTTACGTTTTATAGTAGGCTAAAGTTCCCTAGGTTACAGGTTCCTATGATGAAACTTTTAGGTCATGGTCTGTGGGACCGTGTGAGTGACTGGTTTTGTTACACAATGGTCAAGCTCTTTCTGTTTGTGTCCTAGTACAGCAACTGTGTAAAGCTCAAATACGTATTGCTTTTACTGTTGAAAGCCAGTATAAATATAGTAAAGTATACACTATAAGGTAAAACTAAATCAGTTTTGAGCAAAATAGGGCTTTTTTTTTGTAACAACAACTGCAAACTTCAAGGTGTAGGGCATTCAAAGAGTTGGTCTCATGGGGATTTGTGATGTCATCGGCCTCCCCCCTTGCTTGAGGAACCATAGAGGAGCGTTAGAGAACAAAAGAGGAACGTGGATCAGAGCACGTGGTCCGTCCAGTTCAAGTGTTCAGCAGTCTGATAGGTTGTAGATATAAACGTTTTCCTCTGCGCCTGTTCATATCAGACCTCATGCTCCGATACCGTCTGCACGACAATAAGGGAGAGAACATCTCATGCCTGGGGTGTGTGGGGTCCTTGATGATACCGTGGGACTTCCTCAGACACTGTTTGAGTAGATGTCCTGGATGGGTGGGAGCACGGTCCCAGTGATGTACGGGGCCGTCTTCACCACCCGCTGGAGGGCCTTACGGTTGTGGATGTAGCAATTCCCGTACCAGGCCGTGATGCAACTGGTCAGGACGCTCTCGATGGTGCATCGGTAGTATTTGGAGAGGACCCGGGGCGGCATGCCAAATTTGTTCAGCCGCCTTAGGACGTAAAGACGCTGTTGCGCCCTCTTGACCAGAGTGGTGGTGTTGTTGGTCCTCTGTGATGTCCTGTGATGTCCTCTGGTCCTCTGTGATGTCCTGTGATGTCCTCTGGTCCTCTGTGATGTCCTGTGATGTCCTCTGGTCCTCTGTGATGTCCTGTGATGTCCTCTGGTCCTCTGTTATGTCCTGTGATGTCCTCTGGTCCTCTGTGATGTCCTGTGATGTCCTCTGGTCCTCTGTGATGTCCTGTGATGTCCTCTGGTCCTCCGTGATGTCCTGTGATGTCCTCTGGTCCTCCGTGATGTGGACGCCGAGAAACTTAAAACTGCTGACTCGCCTCTACTGCAGTACCGTTGATGTGGATTGGGTCATGTTCCCTCCTCTGCTTCCTGAAGTCATGATACCACAATGCCAGTTAACTTACCTTCTCCCTTTAATAGTTTTTTCAAAAATGAATTACAGTTGAAAATGTTCAACAAGTTCAAATTCAATCCATCATTAATTTCAAATAATAAACAATTAAAACAATAAGTAATCAATTCAAATTAAGCAAACCAAAAGGTCATCCAATCAAACAAATTTTTTTTTAAGAAACAAAAGCAATCAATCAATCAATCAGAAAAATATGTCAGTCAATTCAGTCAGTCAGTCCACAATGTACAGTATGTGTCTTTGTGTTGGGGAGGGGAAGTGGTGGGGATTGTGCTGGCAGTTGCTGAAAAGCGGTGACAGTTGTGGTTGGTCGGTGCTGTGTCTGGGACCAGGAAAACCTGGGTTGGTTCTGGTGTTAGGGCCGGGACTGGAAGTCATGCTGGGACCGGGACTGGAGGTCAAGGGTTTGTTTTGGGTCTGGTGCTGGGGACCGGGGGGGGGGGGGAAACTGGAACCGGGAACCTGAAACCGGAACTGGGGCTGTTACAGGTGCTGAGTTGGGATCTGGGTCTGTAGAGGGGAGGAAGGACAACCTGAGGATCAAGCAGACACACAAGGGAGCCCTAGACCCAGAGGTCAATGTTGGTACTTCCCTGTTGTCTGCTTGCTCCAGGTGAAGGTGTGATCTTTGGTCCCTCCTCCGTGCCTCTTCCGGTGTTATGGTGCTGGGTCTGGGTCTGGACCTGGATCTGCAAAGGGGAGGAAGGACGACCTGAGGAGCAGACAAACACACCTGGAAGCACAAGACCTGGAGGTCAGTGATGGTACTCTCCTGTGGCCTGCTCGCTCCAGGCGTCTAGAGCTTTGGTCCTTCCTCCGTGCCTTCTGGTGTGGTGATGAATGGTTCCTGCTTCTGGTCTGGTTCTGTGAGAGGGATACGAGTAGGGGGAAGAGATGGAGAGGGAGCAGGGGTGTGGGGGTGGTGGAGGGTATGTCCATCGGCCTGGGCTGGTGTTGGAGTAGGAGCGATGTGACGGCAAGGCTGGACGACAAAGGGAGAAAACAGAGCCCAGATCCACCTGGGGGAAGCTCTCTATAGGTACCACATTTCATCTATATATAGATTATCTAGTGGAGAGGCCACCTTGAACACCCATCTGGGGAAAATCTTTCTGTTCGGAGTGTTGTCAGAGTCATGATGATGGGTTATTGGGGCAGAGTTCAGGTCTGATTGATTCATTGCATATTTGGATGAGGGCCTCTAGCGGGTCATTTGTGTTGAGTGGCTGTTCACAGGTCTTGACGTGCCTCCCCATTGACTGCCTGTTGAAATCTTGTACTATCTTGGTGATGGAATGGGGGATGCTGGGAGGGGTGAAGGTGGTTCAGAGGGTCCGAGGGGTCTGGACTGAGGCTGGCTGGCATCAGGGGTTGGGTTCTGGGGTGGTCTTCTGGTCTGGTCTCTTGTTGGTCTGTTGTTTGTCTGGTCTTGTCCGTTTGGAAATGTTAGTCCAGTTTGGGTCGTCATCGTCATCTAAGAACTGGAGTTGTCTCAAAACCTCTCTCAAAAGCTCTCTCAAAACCGGCTCCCATTTGACCAGGGGTTTGGAGGGGGTGGAGGTGGTAAGCAAGGGATTTGTTGGGGGTGCAAAGGTGGAGGGGCCGGCGTGGGGCGGGGGGGTTGTTTCTGAGACATCTTGGGTTGTGCCTGTAGAAAGGTCTGTGTCTTTGATGTTATTGTCTGGTGGAGAGGGTGGAGGGGGTTGGGATTTGGGTTAGTGGCCTTGGCCCTTGCCCTGCCGGCGTAGGAACTGGGGCAGGTTCTGAAGAAATGGCCCCCTTTCCCACACAGGTTGCAGGGGCATGTGGAGGTACAGTCTGAGGTGGAATGGTTGTCTATACATACCTTGCAGATGATGGCTGTGCAGGAAATGGCCAGATGGCCCAGTTGTATGAAGTTTCTGCACAGTTTGGGCATGCCGTAGTATTTTTTTAAATTGTATTTACCTTTATTTAACTAGACAAGTCAGAACTTCTTAGGGCTAGGCGTCCCGCCAGCGGGACACCTGTCGACAACTTCCGGTGAAATTGGAGGGCACACAATTCAAATAAATATTCATAAAAATTATGGATATTAAACATTTAGGTTGTTTTTTCTTTGTTTTTTTCTTTGAATTTTCTCCTACCATATCAATTGTGTTATAGTCTTATAGATTATTTTAACATTTCTACAAACTTCAATGTGTTTTCTATCCAATAGTACCAATTATATGCATATCCTGGCTTCGGGGCCTGAGTAACAGGCAGTTTACTTTGGGCACGCCAGTCAGGCGGAAATTGAGAAAAAGGTAGAAGTCAATTGAACAATTTCTTATTTACAATGACGGCCTACCAAAAGGCAAAAGGCCTCCTGCGGGGACGGAGGCTGGGATTAAAAATTAAGTTAACACATCACGACAAGAGACACCACAACACTACATAAAGAGAGACCTAAGACAAAACATAGCATGGGAGCAACACAACATGGCAGCAGCACAATATGTTAGCAGCACAAAACATGGTACAAGCATTATTGGGCACAGAGGGCAAGAAGGTAGAGACAACAATACATCAGAAAAAGCAGCCACAATTGTCAGTAAGAGTGTCCATGATGGAGTCGTTGAATGAAGAGATTGAGATAGTTTGTGTGTTTGTTGCAGCTTGTTCCAGTCGCTAGCTGCAGCAAACTGGAAAGAGGAGCGACCCAGGGATGTGTGTGCTTTGGGGACCTTTAACAGAATGTGACTGGCAGAACGGGTGTTGTATGTGGAGGATGAGGGCTGCAGTAGGTATCTCAGATAGGGGGGAGTGAGGCCTAAGCGGATTTTATAAATAAGTATCAACCAGTGAGCCTTGCGACAGGTATACAGAGATGACCAGTTTACAGAGGAGTATAGGGTGCAGTGATGTGTACTATAAGGAGCATTGGTGGCAAATCTGATGGCCGAATGGTAAAGAACATCTAGCCGCTCGAGAGCACCCTTACCTGCCAATCTATAAATTACATCTCTGTAATCTAGCATGGGTAGGATGGTCATCTGAATCAGGGTTAGTTTGGCAGCTGGGGTGAAAGAGGAGCGATTACGATAGAGGAAACCAAGTCTAGATATAACTTTAGCCTGCAACTTTGATATGTGCTGAGAGAAGGACAGTGTACCGTCTAGCCATACTCCCAAGTACTTGTATGAGGTGACTACCTCAAGCTCTAAACCCTCAGAGGTAGTAATCACACCTGTGGGGAGAGAGGCATTCTTCTTACCAAACCACATGACCTTTGTTTTGGAGATATTCAGAACAAGGTTAAGGGCAGAGAAAGCTTGTAGTAGTGGACGGACCCTCTGTTGTTTCCCAGTGCTGGGGAGGTGTTGGCCTCCGCCCACTCCGGTTAGGCCCAGTCTTAACATTACTAGCCATTTTCGTGCCCCAGTCCAGACGTTGTCTTCGTCCAGGACACTACTAGCCGCTGACTTGAGGGTGGTGAACCTGCTTAACCAAACTTGTATGTCGTACTGTACTGTAACTACCTTTCATTCTTTCGTAAAGGGGGCTATGCTCGAAGTTTGTTATTAAACAGGGCTGAATCTTAGCCGTTTCTGAATTTTAACCCAAACTGTTCTAGTAACTGGGGGGTTCTTGAAACTGGCTACGAATGATTGCTGTGGCCTTGGGGGTTTCACCAGGCAGTTCAAGTCAGATGGCACAAATCCCTCCCTATAGGCTGACTCATTGTTGTTGATTATCAGGCTTACAACCGTGGTGTCGTCTGCAAACTTTATGATGGAGTTGCTGTCGTGCAAAGCCATGCAGTTGTGGGTGAACAGGGAGTACAGAAGAGGACTGAGGACACACCCTTGGGGGTGCCCTGTGTTAAGAGTCAGTGTGGAGGAGGTGTTGTTGCCAATACTCACAGCCTGTGGTCTGCCGGTCAGGATGTCCAGGATCCAGTTACAGAGGATGATGTCCAGACCCCGGTCTCTGAGCTTGGTGTCCAGACCCAGGGCTCTGAGCTTGGTGTCCAGAACCAGGGCTCTGAGCTTGGTGTCCAGACCCCGGGCTCTGAGCTTGGTGTCCAGACCCAGGGCTCTGAGCTTGGTGTCCAGGCCCAGGGCTCTGAGCTTGGTGTCCAGACCCAGGGCTCTGAGCTTGGTGTCGAGCTTGGAGGAAACTATAGTGTTGAATGCTGAACTGTAGTCAATAAACAGCATTCTCACATCCGTGTTTCTCATGTCCAGATGTGTTACAGCCATGTGATTAGCAATGGAAACGGCATCTTCCATGGATCTATTGGAGCGGTATGCAAATTAGAGTGGATCCAGTGTGCCTGGCATGCTGGCCTTGATGTAGGCCATGATCAGCCTCTCAAAGCACTTCATGATGACCGAGGTGAGCGTGACTGGGTGAATGTCATACCTGGACCATCTTTTGAGATCTCTCTCTCCCTCCCTCCCTCCTAGTCCTAAGATATTTGACATCACAGCCCTCTCTTACTTAACATGAACTCTGGAGCACAATAAACACAAAACCGTATTAATGAACTATACAGCTAGGGCAATGGGGGTTCAGAGGAGGGGAACAGATTTGAGACAGAATATTATATCCTGCCCTGAATACCCAGGCAAAAGGAGACAGTATGTTTCATAAATGATTGATTTGTTCAGTCTGAAATATTGTCCAACTCAGGGGATGGATGTTAATGCAGTGCATTCTGGGAAACCCGGAATGCAGTGATGCAATACAATATTAGAATTGATTATAGTATGATTGACGTTCATTTATAGAAGAGTGTCTGTTTTTCAGCTACATGTTTTTCTGCAGCCTCAGGCAATTTACTCTCCTTCCCTCCTTCTCTCTCCCTCCCTCCTTCCTCTCCCTCCCTCCCTCTCTCCCTCCCTCCTTCTCCCTCCCTCCCTCCCTCTCTCTCCCTCCCTCCCTCCTTCTCTCTCCCTCCCTCCCTCTCTCTCCCTCCCTCCTTCCTTCTCTCCCTCCCTCCTTCCTTCTCTCCCTCCCTCCCTCCCTCCCTCCCTCCCTCCCTCCCTCCCTCCATCCCTCCATCCCTCCCTCCCTCCCTCTCCCTCCCTCCCTCCTTCTCTCTCCCTCCCTCCCTCTCTCTTGCTCCCTCCTTCTCTCTCCCTCCCTCCTTCTCTCTCCCTCCCTCCTTCTCTCTCTCTCCCTCCCTCCCTCTCTCCCCTCGCTCTCTCTCTCCCTCCCTCCTTCTCTCTCCCCCCCTCCTTCTCTCTCCCTCCCTCCCTCCCTCTCTCCAGATTGGGCCTCTGTAGGGGTGAGAGATGAGTCCCAGCAGGGAGGATCCTGTGTGATGGAGCCATAAAAACACTACAGAAGCCATTGGACACAGACCAAGACATGGCTGCATTCAGGTTGAGAGTTAACCAAATCAAGCAATCTGTATGCTATGAATTACAGTATATAACATATACTCGTAAGCAGACGCTGTCATCCAAAGCAATTTACAGCCTCGCCTTGAACCAGGGACCCTCTGCACACATCAACAACTGACACCCACGAAGGATCGTTACCCATCACTCCATAAAAGCCGCGGCCCTTGCAGAGCAAGGGGAACCACTACTTCAAGGTCTCAGAGCGAGTGACGTCACCAATCGAAACGCTATTAGCGCGTACCACCGCTAACTAAGCTAGTCATTTCACATCGGTCACATGTGCATGCATTTTCCATATGGGTGGCTCCAAGCGGCAATCGAACCCTCTTACCTTTGGCGTGGCAATCACCATGCTCAACCGGCTAAGCCACACAGGGCCACAGTGAAAAGGACAGTTTGAATATCAATACATACCACAAATGCCTATCTTATTTGGTTGTTATTCCCAAAACACGGCAGCGGTCAGGCAGTGAGATGACCAAACACTGCAAAATGGCGTTCTTTAACAGAGCATTAAAAATCCAACTACATACACAGTGACTGTGTTATTTGGTTGTTATTTACACAACATGGTGGAGTGTGTTAAAAATGTATGAAGATTCTCCCCCCCCCCCCCCCCCCCCCTACTGGTTTAATAGCATTCAGGCTCGCCAGGTTTCTCGCTGGTTTCTGCCTCTTGTCATAGAGAGCTCACCAAAGGGCCCCGCTGTTTTTGTTGTTGTTGTGGTGAGGTGCTCCTAGTTGTGTTTTTGAAAGTGTAAATGTGGCTAATGAAAAGAACATGGTCAACTTTAAACTTTATCTCCTCCCTCTTGGGGTAAAAAACATCTTCCTTTCCAGTTGTGTGTGTGCGTGCGTGCGCGTGTGTTTTTCTGTGTGTGTGTGTGTGTGTGTGTGTGCGTGTGTGTCCCACAAGAATAGTAAACACATGATTATTGACCAACTGGGGACATTAGTCTCCACGAGGTCAAATGCTATTACTAATGCTAAATGCTATTCTAACTTTCACCCTTTTAGGGGGGTGGGGGGGGGGGTAGTCACACTTCCCTGCTAAGAAGTAGGAATGTCATTAAGTATGTTAATACATGTTAATACCTGTTAATACCTGTTAATACCTGTTAATACCTGTTAATACATGTTAATACCTGCACAGCTCGACTCTACTGAATACATGCATGCTTTGAAGAGGTTTGAGCAATGGGCTCAGGGAAAAGAGTTGGAAATAACTTTCAGGCTAAATAAACTAACACTAAAATGTTGATATACAGTACACGCATGGGAGGTGGGACTGGGAACCGGAGGTGTTCATGGATTTGGACAGTACAACCTCCTAGTTATCATAACCATGTATGTAAAGTCTGGGCGGCAGGTAGCCTAGTGTTTAGAGCATTGGGCCAGTAACTGAAAGGTTGCTGGATCGAATCCCTGAGCTGACAAGGTAAAAATCTGTCGTTCTGCCCCTGAACAAGGCAGTTAACCCACTGTTCCCCGGTAGGCTGTCATTGTAAATAAGAAATTGTTCTTACCTGCCTAGTTAAATTAAGGTCAAGTCTTTGGTACTGAGCCTTATATAATGCCTGATATAAGCAAAGTCCATGTCTGAATGTCTAAACAGCGTTGACAGACTAGCTCCTATGAAAATGATTGTGGAGGTGGGTCTATTAACTATCTATTCATGTATTAACTATCTATTAATGTCTATTAACTATCAGTGGGATCTCCTCTCCCATTTCAATGCCATTCTGTTCCAGGTAGTGCTGGGTTTCATTTCAGGGATTATGTTCAGCAGGCTATCATGAATCAGCCAGTCAGCCAGCCAGTCACATTCAGCTAAATGGCAGCAAACGTGGCACAGACACAAAATGGCATACTTCTGACACCCTATTCCTTGTGTAGTGCAATACTCTTGATCAGAGCCATATAGCCTAGAGCCTTCAGACAGAACTCTGGACCTCAAAGCCAGTTCCACTGCATGTTTCCAATGTTCATCTCTAATCAGGGACTGATTTAGACCTGGTTCTAGGCCTATACTGGCCTAGAACCATATACAGTAGAAAAAACACACAGCTCTTGGCTAACTCACACGACTCTTGGCTAACTCACACAGCTCTTGGCTAACTCACACAGCTCTTGGCAAACGCACACAGCTCTTGGCTAACTTACACAGCTCTTGGCTAACGCACACAGCTCTTGGCAAACGCACACAGCTCTTGGCTAACTTACACAGCTCTTGGCTAACACACACAGCTCTTGGCTAACGCACACAGCTCTTGGCAAACGCACACAGCTCTTGGCTAACTTACACAGCTCTTGGCTAACACACACAGCTCTTGGCTAACGCACACAGTTCTTGGCTAACTCACACGGCTCTTGGCTAACTCACACAGCTCTTGGCTAACTCACACAGATTTTTTAACCAGGTAGGCTAGTTGAGAACAAGTTCTCATTTTCAACTGCGACCTGGCCAAGATAAAGCAAAGCACTGCGACACAACAGCACAGAGTTACACATGGAGTAAAACAAACATACAGTCAATAACACAATAGAGAAAAAGTCTATATACAGTGTGTGCAAATGAGGTAAGATAAGGGAGGTAGGCAATAAATAGGCCATAGTTGCGAAATAATTACAATTTAGCAATAAACACTGGAGTGATAGATGTGCAGAAGATGAATGTACAAGTAGAGATACTGGGGTGCAAAGAAGCAGCAAAACATTTAAAAAAAAAATAACAGTATGGGGATGAGGAAGATGGATGGGCTATTTACAGATGGGCTATGTACAGATGCAGTGATCTGTGAGCTGCTCTGACAGCTGGTGCTTAAAGTTAGTGAGGAAGATATGGGTCTCCAGCTTCAGTGATTTTTGCAATTCGTTCCAGTCATTGGCAGCAAAGAACTGGAAGGACAGGCGGCCAATTAGAAATTGGCTTTGGGGGTGACCAGTGAAATATACCTGCTGGAGCGCATTCTACAGGTGTGTGCTGCTATGGTGACTAGGGAGCTGAGATAAGGCGTGGCTTTACCTAGCAAAGACTTATAGATGACCTGGAGCCAGTGGGTTTGGCGACGAATATGAAGCGAGGGCCAGCCAACGAGAGCATACAAGTCGCAGTGGTGGGTAGTATATGGGGCTTTGGTGACAAAATGGATGGCACTGTGATAGACTGCATCCAATTTGCTGAGTAGAGTGTTGGAGGCTATTTTGTAAATGACATCGCCGAAGTCAAGGATCGGCAGGATAGTCAGTTTTACGAGGGTATGTTTGGCAGCATGAGTGAAGGATGCTTTGTTTGCGAAATAGGAAGCCGTTTCTAGATTTAATTTTGGATTGGAGATGTTTAACGTGGTCTGGAAGGAGAGTGTACAGTCTAACCAGACACCTAGGTATCAGAACTGTCCAGAGTAGTGATGCTGGATGGGCGGGCAGGTGCGGGCAGCGATTGGTTGAAGAGCATGCATTTAGTTTTACTAGCATTTAAGAGCAGTTGGAGGCCACGGAAGGATAATTGTGTGGCATTGAAGCTCGTTTGGAGGTTTGTTAACACAGTGTCCAAAGAAGGGCCAGATGTATACAGAATGGTGTCGTCTGCGTTGAGGTGGATTAAAGAATCACCAGCAGCAAGAGCAACATCATTGATGTATACAGAGAAAAGAGTCGGCCCGAGAATTGAACCCTGTGACACCGCCATAGAGACTGCCAGAGGTCCGGACAACAGGCCCTCCGATTTGACACACTGAACTCTGTCTGAGAAGTAGTTGGTGAACCAGGCGAGGCAGTCATTTGAGAAACCAAGGCTGTTGAGTCTGCCGATAAGAATGTGGTGATTGACAGAGTCGAAAGCCTTGGCCAGGTCGATGAATACAGTTGCACAGTATTGTCTCTTATCGATGGCGGTTATGATATCGTTTAGGACCTTGAGCATGGCTGAGGTGCACCCGTGACCAGCTCGAAAACCAGATTGCATAGCGGAGAAGGTACGGTGGGATTCGAAATGGTCGGTGTTCTGTTTGTTAACTTAGCTTTCAAATACTTTAGAAAGGTAGGGCAGAATGGATATAGGTATGTAACAGTTTGGGTCTAGAGTGTCTCCCCCTTTGAAGAGGGGGATGACCGCGGCAGCTTTCCAATCTTTAGGGATCTCAAACGATACGAAAGAGAGGTTGAACAGGCTAGTAATAGGGGTTGCAACAATTTCAGATGATAATTTTAGAAAGAGAGGGTCCAGATTGTCTAGCCCTGCTGATTTGTAGGGTTCCAGATTTTGCAGCTCTCTCAGAACATCAGCTATCTGGATTTGAGTGAAGGAGAAATGGGGTGGGGGGGGGATCTTGGCTATGCTGTAAAAAACAACAGTAAATTACTGGCAGCACAATAGCGAGTAGGTTACTGTAAATTTACAGTAAATGACTAGCAGCACAGAAGCCAGTAAAATACTGTAGATTTACAGGACCTTTACTGTAACACAAATGTACAGCATATAACTGGAACACCTGATTACAATAACATGCTGTGTTTCTAGAATTTACAGTACATTACTGGAAGCACAAGGGTTACTAAACTGTTGCATATTTACAGTGCAGGCAGCTAGTGCCAACGATGGGCAGTATTTCTGTTGAATGTATTTGATATAGCTATTTCAATACTTTCAATACCTACTTTGTAATTTGTATTTCACTGGCCTGAACTACAATTCATGTAGTCCATTTTGTAAAAGTTGAAGTAGAATACATGTGTTCTGTACTGTCTAATATAATATATCCCTCTTAATGTCAGCATTGTCAGTAACTGTAAAAATATTTTTACTTGCTATGGCTGTGGTATATGCTTGTTTACCTTAGTTAAATACATTGACTGTAAGTCGCTCTGGATAAGAGTGTCTGCTAAACGACCAAAATGTAAATGTAAAAATGAACACTTGAAAAGCACTGTGGGTATTATTCTAATGAGCTACGCCCCCAAACAAGACCAAGTCACGGCAAGTAAAATGCTTCTGTAACCGTTACTAGGGATGTTGCTGTAGTTAAGGATGCGTTGGTCTTCAACATATCCTGTATTTGTAACAAGATACTTTTTGAAAATATGTTAATGAGACAAAGTTTATTTTGCAGCTCACAACATTTTCTCACAATGCACCATAATTCACAGGGTGCTGCTGCAAATATACAGCAAAACGGTAATACAGTACTGTATAGAATTACAGTAGCTAACTGTGAAAGGTTTTGCTGTAAATTTACAGTGTAGGCCTCAAATAACACGCTATGGACCAAGTGTGTGTGTGTGTGTGTGTGTGTGTGTGTGTGTGTGTGTGTGTGTGTTTTCCTGCTACAGACACACAGACAGACAGTACACTTACACATGATATAAAGCATGTGCTTTCACAGTCAGATCGACTTTGAGAAATTCAATTACACTCAGCATTGGACAGCTAGTGGTTGTGGATGGAATGGGTTTTGGAGTGAGGGCCATCCATTGCTCTCAGTGGGGATGATGTGTCACATTACCATGAATAGTGAATGGAGTCTGATACAGTGGGTTCTGAGTCTTTGGCAGTGTGATTTGTATTTTTGTCCTCCTCTCTTTCCTTCCTCACTCCTTTATCTTTCATTTTGACTCTGACCTTCCATTGCTTGCACACTCATTTTGGAGTCCTTAACCTAAACACATTTTCTGTTTCCTCTCTTTGCCTCTCCTCTCCTCTCTTCTCTCTTCTCTTCTCTTCTTCTCTCTTCTCATCTCCTCTCCTCTCTTCTCCTCTCCTCTTCTTGCCTCTCTTCTCCTCTCTTCTCCTCTCCTCTGCTCTCTTCTCCTCTCCTCTCCTCTCCTCTCCTCTCCTCTCCTCTCCTCTCCTCTCCTCTTCTCCTTGCCTCTCTTCTCCTCTCCTCACCTCACCTCTCCTCGTCTCCTCTCCTCTCTTCGCCTCTCCTCTCTCCTCTCCTTGGGTATCAAATCAATTTCTGGGACAGGGAGGACGGCACTGAGCTCTCAAAAAGAGTCTAACTAATTCATAGCTGGGGAATAAATGGATGTTTCTCAGCTTTCTCTGCTTCATATATTACAGTTTTTCTCAATTGCTAAAACACTAAAACCCATTGGCTGAACAAAGTTCTCAGTTGCCTGGACTCATTTAGCTAATTATGCAGTCTGTTGTCAATACCTTAAACCATTTCACATGGTAATACACAATTTGCAGATCTCACTTAGACTTTTCAGCAAAACTCTAAACACATTCCCATTCTCAAAACACATTCTACACTCTAATGCACATGTCATCCATACTGGTAAACACATTCTGCACTCTAATGCACATGTCATCCATACTGGTAAATACAAGTGGCAACAGTCAAATACAAATAGAGAAGGCATGTCATCGATTGAACACAACCACTCAAAATATATTTAACCTGTTTCAAATGATGCGACACAACCAATACAAGCCAGGTCAGAGACCAAACAGGTTGTTGAAGGTGGGAAGGAGAAAGTCTGAGAATGGATAAAAGAAACAATGTGAGAGGACGAGGACGAGTGCGTATGCGAGGTGGGCAACGAGGAGGAAGAGGAGGACGAAGAGGAAGACAAAGAGTGGAAATATCTCATGAAATTCGAGCAACAGTTATAGACCATGTTCTTGTCCATGGACTGACAATGAGGGAAGCAGGACTTAGAGTGCAACCCAATTTGAGCTGATGTTCTGTGTCCACCATAGTAAGGACATTCAGAGAAGAGAACAGGTACAGGATACTACTGTATTTTTGTAATTGCAAATTTACTGTACTACACTATATGCAGCTGTTTCAATAGACATTTGTAAAGTTAATCACTATATGTATTGTACTGCATGAATATGTTTTGTAACTGCACTACTACTTTTTGTAGAATTGTAAGGCTGCCACATGCAGGTGGAAGGACAGCTGTATTCACTCAGGAGCAAGAGGCCGTCATAGTTGGCCTGGTCCTTCAAGATAATGCAATACGACTCAGAGAAATCCAGGAACGAGTGATACAAGACAACACACACTTCCAGGGAATCGACAGTGTGAGCATTTCCACCACAATTGGCCGTGTCCTCCATCGTAACAGGATGCGAATGAAACGAGGAAACAGGGTACCTTTTGAGCGCAACTCACCAAGGGTGAAAGAACTGCGAGCTCAGTATGTGCAAGTAAGTGTACATTCAGAAACATTTACTGTAATCCAGATTGTCTACAGTACTAACACATACTATGTAAATGACATTACTCTTCAGTACATACAATGTATGTGAATCAGAAGCCTAATTGTTCTCTACAGTATAGCACTGTCTCTGTACGACTTACAAAATCCTACATACAGTATATTGTATTTCTACACAGACAATATTTGACTTGGAATCCTTGGACAGACCCCATGAGTTCATCTTTGTCGGTGAAGCAGGCTTCAATCTAACGAAGAGGAGAAGGAGAGGCCGAAACATGATTGGACAACGGGCCATTGTTGAAGTCCCTGGTCAACGAGGTGGCAAAGTCACAATCTGTGCTGCTATCAGCAACCATGGTGTTCTACATCACCATGTTACACTCGGGCCATATAACACCCAGCACCTTCTAAGATTTATTGCCAATCTAAGAGATATTTTATTTGAGCATCAGGTTCAAGAGCAGCAGGGTCAAGAGCTAAATGAGAATCCAATTCCCACCTATGAGATAGTGTGGGACAATGTCAGTTTCCACCGAGCTGCTCAGGTAAGGGAATGGTTTAACATCAATGGGCAGTTTATGAACTTGTACCTCCCTCCATACTCGCCTTTCCTGAACCCGTGTAAGGGCGTTCGTCTGTAGGAGGAAGAGAAGCGGACCAAAGCGCAGCGTGGTGGTTATTCATGTTTTAATAAATCGCTACACATGAACAAACTAACAAAAACAAGAAATGTGAAAACGCAAAACAGTCCTATCCTGTGACACCAAACACAGTGACAGGAACAATCACCCACAAACACACAGTGAAACCCAGGCTACCTAAGTATGATTCTCAATCAGAGACAACTAATGACACCTGCCTCTGATTGAGAACCATACTAGGCCGAAAACATAGAAATGCCCCAAAACATAGAAAAACAAACAGACTGCCCACCCAACTCACGCCCTGACCATACTAAATAATTACAAAACAACAGAAATAGAGGTCAGAACGTGACAGTACCCCCCCCCCAAAGGTGCGGACTCCGGCCGCAAAACCTTGACCTATAGGGGAGGGTCTGGGTGGGCGTCTGTCCGCGGTGGCGGCTCTGGCGCGGGACGCGGACCCCACTTCACCATTGTCTTAGTCCGCCTTATTGTCCGCCTCCCTGGCTTACTCACCATGACCACCCCTCTCAATGACCCCACTGGACAGAGGGGCTGCTCGGGACAGAGGGGCAGCTCGGGACAGAGGTGAAGCAGCTGCTCGGGACAGAGGGACAACTGCTCGGGACAGAGGGACAACTGCTCGGGACAGAGGGGCGATAGCAGCTCGGGACAGAGGGGCGATAGCAGCTCGGGACAGAGGGGCGGCAGCTGCTCGGGACAGAGGGGCGGCAGCTGCTCGGGACAGAGGGGCAGCTGCTCGGGACAGAGGGACAGCTGCTCGGGACAGAGGGACAGCTGCTCGGGACAGAGGGGCAGCTGCTCGGGCGGCCCCTGGCTGACTGGCGGCACAGGCGGCCCCTGGCTGACTGGCGGCACTGGCGGCCCCTGGCTGACTGGCGGCACTGGCGGCCCCTGGCTGACTGGCGGCACTGGCGGCCCCTGGCTGACTGGCGGCACTGGCGGCCCCTGGCTGACTGGCGGCACTGGCGGCCCCTGGCTGACTGGCGGCACTGGCGGCCCCTGGCTGACGGGCGGCACTGGCGGCCCCTGGCTGACGGGCGGCACTGGCGGCGCTGGGCAGACGGGCGGCGCTGGCGGCGTTGGGCAGACGGGCGGCGCTGGCGGCGCTGGGCAGACGGGCGGCGCTGGCGGCGCTGGGCAGACGGGCGGCGCTGGCGGCGCTGGGCAGACGGGCGGCGCTGGCGTCGCTGGGCAGACGGGAAGCTCAGATGGCGCTGGGCAGACGGGAAGCTCAGATGGCGCTGGGCAGATGGGAAGCTCAGATGGCGCTGGGCAGACGGGAAGCTCCGATGGCGCCGGACAGGCGGGAGGCTCCGGCAGTGCTGGACAGACAAGGCGCACTGTAGGCCTGATGCGTGGTGCTGGCACTGGTGGTACTGGGCCGAGGACACGCACAGGAAGCCTTGTGCGGGGAGCTGCTACCGGAGGGCTGGGGTGTGGAGGTGGTGACGGATAGACCGGGCCGTGAAGGCGTACTGGAGATCTTGAGAGCAGGGCTGGCACCAACCGCCCTGGCTGGATCTTCACCCTAGCCCGGCAGATGTGGGGAGCTGGGATGTAGCGCACCGGGCTAAGCACGCGTACTGGGGACACCGTGCGCACAACTGCATAACACGGTGCCTGACCAGCACCACGCCCGCCACAGTTAGCACTGCTAGGAGCACTGTAGTGCTGAGATGGCACAGGACGTGCAAGGCTAGGGAGATGCACAGGAGGCCTGGTGCGTGAGGCTGGCACAGTCTTCACCAGACCCCTCGCACGCACCTCAGGATGAGTATGGAGAGCTGACCCCGGTGCCATTAAATCCCTGACACGCTCCGTCGGGCGAATGTCGTGCCTCATGCACCAAACCAGCAAGTCCCTCATATCACTCTCCTCCAATTTCCCCATTAACTCCTTCACAGTCTCTGCTTCGCTCACCTCCAACACCAGCTCTGGTTCTGAGCTCCTCCTTGGCTCCTCACGATAAACGGGGAGAGTTGGCTCAGGTCTGACTCCTGACTCTGCCACACTCCCCCTGTGCCCCCCCCCCCCAAGACATTTTTGGGGGTGACTCTCGGGCTTCCGTCCGCGCCGCCGTGCTTGCTTCTCAGAATGCCGCCTCTCTGCTTTTGCTGCCTCCAGCTCGGCCTTGGGGCGGCAATATTCTCCTGGCTTAGCCCAGGGTCCTCTCCCGTCGAGGATTTCCTCCCATGTCCAGAATTCCTTACTACGTATCTCCTGCAGCCGCTGTTGCTTCTCCTGCTGCTCCTGCCTGTTGACACGCTGCTTGGTCCTGTTGTGGTGGGTGATTCTGTAAGGGCGTTCGTCTGTAGGAGGAAGAGAAGCGGACCAAAGCGCAGCGTGGTGGTTATTCATGTTTTAATAAATCGCTACACATGAACAAACTAACAAAAACAAGAAATGTGAAAACGCAAAACAGTCCTATCCTGTGACACCAAACACAGTGACAGGAACAATCACCCACAAACACACAGTGAAACCCAGGCTACCTAAGTATGATTCTCAATCAGAGACAACTAATGACACCTGCCTCTGATTGAGAACCATACTAGGCCGAAAACATAGAAATGCCCCAAAACATAGAAAAACAAACAGACTGCCCACCCAACTCACGCCCTGACCATACTAAATAATTACAAAACAACAGAAATAGAGGTCAGAACGTGACAACCCGATTGAGGAGTTTTTCTCCTCTTGGAGATGGAAAGTGTATGATAGACAACCCTACACCAGAGTAAACCTGCTGCAAGCCATGGATTTAGCCTGTGGTGATATAGGTGAGGAATCATGTCAGGGCTGGATACGGCACACAAGAGCCTTCTTCCCCCGTTGCCTCAGGAGGGACAATATTGCTTGTGATGTCGACAAGGTGCTCTGGCCTGACCCAGCCCAAAGACAAGAAGAAGCACATTGATCACATGTTTACTCCTTTGATTTTTGTCCCTTTTTGTATTGTATACTGTAGTACAATGCATTGTAGACTGTATACCGTACAATGGACAAATTGTATGGCCCTGAACATTGTGCTTTCCATTTATTAACAGTACTGACTGCTCAATTGATTTTGACTGGTTGCAAGTTCATATCAACAAAGAACAAGAATTACAGTATCACAGAGACAAAGGACAAGTTTGTGAGATGCAGGGTACAGTACTGTAAAAATAGGGGGTCAAGGAGGAGGAAGAACAAAAAACAAAATTGCAAAGAGCAAAGCAGAGTAGTAATTTCTGATAAATTTTGAGCTACTATGATGGAACATGTTTTCGTTCATCAAAAGACAATGACGGAAAAATATGAATATTTTTTTAGATTAAAAAAGTACTTCTCCCTGAGAATTGTATGTTTTGAACAAAGTGTTTTCTATTTTTCAGTGTATTGTTTACTGACTGCTTGAGAGTCTATATCATTTTGATCACTTTGTTTATGATTTGAGAGCAGTGTTTGATTTTGAACACAGGTAAAACTGTTTTGAGGCGAATGTTTCATTTTGCGAGAGGGGTCAGAGGTTATGTAAATAGTGCTTGAAGATGAGGTTTTGTGTTTAATGTTTTCAGGAAATGGAGCAAATTTTCTGAAATTGTGTTTTAGCAAATTGAGCAAAACTGTAAGACTCCATATGAGCATGTGATACACAACACAAGTACAAACAGAGAAAGACAGAATGGTCGCTTCACATCTAGATGTGTTTTTCTTTACGTTTCTGACTGCTACTCCTTCAATTGAGAGGCCTCACATCTCTTCTGGACAGGGGATGGGGGGTCCTAGAAGTGACATTGCTCTTAGCCTGTGTCATGACGTTGGCCTGGGGGTAAGTTTATGACAGTCATAAATACCTCTTCTCCCCTTTTTCCTCACTCTACCCCACTGATGTTACATTTGCAAACACCTTGGTTAATATAGAGATTCTGGGAACATCAGAAGGTGGGGGGAAATGAACTATATTCTGGTAATCTGACCAATTGAACATGTGCGGTGGTACTTAATGAATATGATGTCAGTTTGGTTGTCATCTGAGACATTCTCATCAATGATAAGATGACATAAACTCTACAGTGGAAAGTCTACACATCAGAGTTATCGGATTCACATGGAATTGTTGTTCAATTTAAATGTTTGAACATGAAATTATTTGTGATGGGATGAAATGCGATTTTAGCTTCTAAAATGTGAGAATTGGGTTTTCATAAGGTTAGGGCTCTGCTCAATCAGTGGCCCGCCCCTGTGAAGAGACATGGGTTATAAAACTTTTCAGACACACCCTTCTTGCTCCACTATATAAAGCCTTGACAACAATATAACCTCCTGTTCCGAGGATGTGAGGACGACGGTCCGATGTCAGAATGGTTCAGATAATAACTACAGAACGAAGCCAACATCAGCGTGAGCTTTGGTTGTGAATGGTATGAACTTTGAACTCTTATTCACTACAGAAGTGATACCTCCTAGCCGTTGAGTTATCAACAGCAGCTGCAAACGAGGGTTAGGAAGGAACAGACAGAGTATGCTGCCTATCACACAACGACGTTACTACAACATATCCAATTGACCACCAGAGACATTCTTCAAAGGACAAAGGACTTGGTTTGGCAACACGGCCTTCCATCTACCACCAACCTACTGAAGCGCAGCTCAGAGTAAATATTTATTGCATTTTCCTTTTCCAAGTGGGCAGTAATTTAGAATGCATAAGATACTGTATGGTAGCACAGCTTCTTCCTTTGTTACTCAGTCTTCCCGCTCTTTCACTCAAACCCAGACCCTTTTCTTTTGTGTGACAAGCTGTCATTGTAACGGATCTCGTCCTCCTCTTCTGAGGAGGAGTAGCGAGAAGGATCGGAGGACCAAAACTCAGCGTGGTAAGTGTCCATAATGTTTAATAAAAACAACAGAACACTGGAACAGAACCAAATAACGTGCATCAACGAAACAGTCCCGTGTGGCGACAAACACCCACGAAACACAGGTGGAAAAAAGGCTACCTAAGTATGATTCTCAATCAGAGACAACTAACGACACCTGCCTCTGATTGAGAACCATACTAGGCCGAACACAGAAACCAACATAGAAAAACAAACATAGACTGCCCACCTTAACTCACGCCCTGACCATACTAAACAAAGGCAAAACAAAGGAACTAAGGTCAGAACGTGACAGTCATATCTGTTCTGCCCACTAGGGACGTTTTCCTTTATGGCGTAATTTGTAATCAAGTTATGATTAATTATGTGTATGTGTAATTCTGTGTGATTAGTTAGGTATTTAGTAAATAAATAATGAAACCCAATTTTGTATTGCTGATTCAACTTGTTAGGCAGGGTTCGTGAAGATAACCAAGAATTTACAACTTTCAGATGAGACTGAATTAAGATGACGATTAATATTGACTGCTATTGATGTAAAATATTACTAGGTCTTTAAGAGCTTGTTCGGAAGATAACAGCTCTATAAATATTATTTTGTGGTGCCCCGACTCTCTAGTTAATTACATTTACATGATTAGCACAATCAGGTAATATTAATTACGAAGAAATTATTTTATAGAATAGAATGTCATATCACTTAATCCGGCATAGCCAAAGACACGACAGCTGGGAACAAAATGCTATTTTTTGAGAAACTGGGTACTTTCAGCCAAGCCTGAATCTATCATTAGATTAAGGGCGGGTACTTCCAGCCAAGCCTGAATCTATCACTAGATTAAGGGCGGGTACTTCCAGCCAAGCCTGAATCTATCATTAGAATAACGTCTGGATTCAATCCATATCGCGTAAGTATCTCAGAAGATCTGCTGTAAAGGTGCTGTTCCCGCGTTCGCTTAAACTCTGTATATGTCGGCTCAATCGGAAATTGCCTTTACATTTTAACACGGATCGTCCACGACAGCGGATTGAATCCAGCCCTGAATTACCCAGTGATGAATAAATGGGTTAATGTATGAATGGTTCTTACGGGATAGAAATGTTCATTCTACTCAGTATAATTATGTAACGCATGTAACCGCTGCATCTGTGTATCACACAATACACGCAAAAAACAAACAAACAAACGCACACACACACACACACACAAAAAAAAACACACACACACACACACACACACACACACACACACACACACTGATTAACAACAACGTCATGTGTCCCCCTTAGTTACGGTGTCGTTATGTGTGTGTGTGTGTGTGTGTGTGTGTGTGTGTGTGTGTGCGTGTGTGCGTGTGTGTGTGTGTGTGTGTGTGTGTGTGTGTGTGTGTGTGTGTGTGTGTGTGTGTGTGTGTGTGTGTGTGTGCGTGCGTGCGTGTGTGTTAGTGCGGTCACGTGCGTGTGTGTGCGTGTGTGTGTGTGTGTGTTAGTGTGCTCACGTGTGTGTGTGTGTGCTGCCTCAGTCAAAGAGTACACACACACATGACCGCACTAACACACACAAACACACACACACAGAAAGGGAATTTCCTACTTATATTGATGTAATACAATTAGTAGTAATGATGACCTCACTGCACTACAAAGTGTACTGTGGCGACCATGCTGGCTTTATTTATTTATTATTTTAAGGGGTAGATCAGCTTTCATATTGCTGATAGATTGAAGCTTATATCAATGTAATTGTCTGCATCATTTCCAATCCCCCCATATATGTTTTTGTAAGCAGTGCTTTCAGAAAATATTCAGACCCCTTCCCTTTTTTTCACATTTTGTTACGTTACAGCCTTGTTCTGAAATGTATTAAATAAAATGAATACCTCATCAAATCTACACACAATACCCCATAAAGACAAAGCAAAAAGAGGTGTTTAGAAATGTTTGCGATTTTATTAAAAATAAAAACAGAAATACTTTATAACACAGAAGTATTCAGACCCTTTGCTTTGAGACTCGGAATTGAGCTCAGGTGCATCCTGTTTCCATTAATCATCCCTGAGATTTGTGTGGTAAATTCAATTGATTTAACACGGTGTGGAAAGGCGCACACCTGTCTATATAAGGTCCCACAGTTGACAGTGCATGTCAGAGCAAAAGCCAAGCCATGAGGTTGAAGGAATTGTCCGTAGAGCTGTGAGACAGGATTGGGTCGATGCACAGATCTGGGGAAGAGTACTGAAAAATATCTGCAGTGTTGAAGATCGCCAAGAACACAGTGGCCTCCATCCTTCTTAAATGGAAGAAGTTTGGAACCACCAAGACTGAGCAATCGGGGGAGAAGGGCCTTGGTCAGGGAGGTGACCAAGAACACGATGGTCACTCTGACAGAGCTCCAGAGTTCCTCTGTGGGGATGGTAGAACCTTCCAGAAGGACGACCATCTCTGCAGTATTCCACCAATCAGGCCTTATGGTAGAGTGGCCAGACAAAAGCCACTCCTCAGTAAAAGGCACATGACAGCCCGCTTGGCTGCCAAAAACATCTAAAGGACTCTCAGAACATGAGAAACAAGATTATCTGGTATGATGAAACCAATATTGAACTCTTTGGCCTGAACGCCAGGTGTCACATCTGAAGAAAACCTGGTTTTGAAGCATGGTGGTGGCAGCATCATGCTGTGGGGATGTTTTTCAGAGGCATGGACTGGGAAACTATTCAGGATCGAGAGAAAGATAAACTGAGCGAATCATTCATGAAAACCTTCTCCAGAGCACTCAGGACCTCAGACTGGGGTGAAGGTTCACCTTCCAACAGGACAACGACCATAAGCACATAGCCAACACAATGCAGGAGTGGCTTCGGGACGAGTCTTTGAATGTCCTTGAGTAGCCCAGCCAGAGCCCGGACTTGAACCCAATCGAACATCTCTGGAGAGACCTGAAAATTGGTGATTCAACAAAGTACTGAGTAAGGAGTCTGAATATTTATGTAAATTTGATATTTCAGTTTTTTATTTTCAACACATTTTCAAATCTTTCTAAAAACCTGTTTTTGCTTTGTCATTATGGGGTACTGTGTGTAGATTGATGAGGGGAAAAAATGATTTAATCTATTTTAGAATAAGGCTGCAACGTAACAAAATGTGGAAAATGCGAAGGGGTCTGAATACTTTCCATATATATATATATAAATTGTAATTTTGAGTGTTTTACTTTGCAAGGCATAATTTACATTAATTCAATTTAAACAGTCATGGTCCCCTGCAGATTTTGTTTAGTTCCAGGTTGGTTCAAAGGATGTCCCGAGGACGTTTTTAGGACGTTCTTAGAACGTTGTGTCATGATACCCTGGAGGTTTTGTTTAGTTCCAGGTTGGTTCAAAGGACGTCCCCGAGCACGTTTTTAGGACGTTCTTAGAACGTTGTGTCATGATACCCTGGAGGTTTTGTTTAGTTCCAGGTTGGTTCAAAGGATGTCCCCGAGGACGTTTTTAGGACGTTCTTAGAACGTTGTGTCATGATACCCTGGAGGTTTTGTTTAGTTCCAGGTTGGATCAAAGGACGTCCCCGAGGACGTTTTTAGGACGTTCTTAGAACGTTGTGTCATGATACCCTGGAGGTTTTTGTCCAGTTGCGGTGAAAATATGGTAAATCTACAAAAAGTTCCTGTATTTTTTACAGATAAATTAAGGCATTTTTTGTTAAAGGACAGTAGGCTGCTGACTTGTGACTCAACCGTACTTCGTGGTTGGAACTTACACTCTCGTGGTTGTTGTTAGCTACCGGAAGTTCCTGCTGCACCACCAGGTCTGTGGACATCATGGAGATGGGCAAGAATACATTTCTGCACAAAAAGTTGCAGTAAAAATAAAGTAAATATAACAACTTGAAGGCGTTATTTCGATACAGTGACAGTATGCTGCTGTAATCTGATTTCAATTACTGTTTAAATCTTATACTGTGAACACAATTGGGACTCAGCCTTAAATGGAATTTGAACTCATAATCGATTGGTCACGAGCAACTTGAAACTTCCTGCTACAGAGCAGCTGTATCACCAGATCTGTGAGCTTGAAGGAGATACGACCACAGACTTATTGGCAAGAGTCCATTTCCGCTCTATGCTAAAAGATTCCCAGAATCAAATAGATAATGATCCAATTATCACCACCAACATAACATCAGCGTTAAACTAGCAGTGCTCAAGGACACTTGATGTAGAGTATACATCAATTATTTGGAGATTTGAACTTGCTTAATACTGTTTTGAAGTGCATCGATGTTTCTGCCACCACGTTCATACTTAATACTTGGAATACATATTAACACACTCGCAAACATGAAGGTTATGGTTAGGGTACACCGCAGTGTTGTTGCCTGGGGTACAAAAAAGGTCAAAGGTAAACTTCACAGGTACACAAACTAACTCAAATGGTGTAGTTCGGTACCTTGTAGTAGTGATGTGAAACCGAGGCTTTCTGAACAAATTGTGCCGCAAAACGATGAATTACTCAGAGCTTCATTATCGGTTCACAATGCACATTAGTGACATCTGCGGGTCAGCAATAAATAGCAACGTGTGGTTATCAGAGAGATGTTGAGGTTTCTTCACTGCTGTTTTGGTCAGAACTCTGTGGCACAGCGATAAGTCGTTGGCTTTAGTAGCCTATTAACAGTTGAAATACCAGGTTCGCATCTTACATCATGCTTCCCTTTGTTGATTTCGATATAAAAAACAGAATCAATGGCATTATTTAGGATGCTTAAGACAGAAGTTTATACTATACTAAATAAAACGAATTATTTGAACAACAGTGCAGAAAGTGTAGTTTCACATAATAAAATGTTTAAATGTTTCTTTTTACCTTCATTTAACCAGGCAAGTCAGTTAAAGATCAAATTCATATTTTTAATGATGGCCTAGGAACAGTGGGTTAACGGCCTTGTTCAGGGGCAGAACAACAGATTTGTACTTTGTCAGCTCGGGGATTCGAACTAGCGACCTTTAGGTTACTTGGTCAACGCTAAATGGTGTGCCTTCAACGGGATTCGACTACATACCCTCACATCCCTGAATGATCCATAGTTCCCTACTCTACCTGCTGGGATACCGGTCATGTGAAAGTGTCAGTACAAAATCCTAACTTTATTTCATTATTTCTAAGTTCAGTGTCAAGTAGAGGTTGGTGTTTTGAAAGCAGCTTGGAATCAAAGAAAGCACCGGAACCCACAACGAAATCAGTGGGATCTCGCATTTTGCATCAAACGGTTTGAAAAAACCACGTGATCAAACAAAGCTTTGATGGCGTATTTCTGATAAAGTGATACACGCATCGTCACACTGCTTCAACGTTAGCTGCTTCGTGATTTCGACGCATGGTCTCGGAGCTACGGTATCACACTTGCTGCCACTAGCAATGGTGCCAGTAACCTACAGGACACTTGCTCCCACTAGCAATGGTGACAGTAACATACTGTGCCTTCACTGACTCTTCTGTTGACATCACTTGCTGATATATAACTGCATATTGTAACAGCCTCATCCTATCAGAAGATTGCAGACTTGGCTTATTCGAGGTGTGGCTTTCAGCTAGCTCTTTTTGGTCTCCCATAAGAGGGAATGTCATCCCAGTTAATCTGGTCTGTTCATAAACACCAAGCTTGTAATTATATATAAATCATTTTTTAACAAGTGGGATGCATTGTTGAGTGTTACATACATTGAGCATTAGTGCTGATTGGACGGAGATTGTGACAGCTGGTTAAAAATTGCATCCCTTGACAAGGCAAGAACAGGAAGTATGTCAGGAGAAGTGCAGTATTATCATAAGTAGACGTGTGCTTGGAATACGGAGGAAGAATGGAGGGAAAAAGAGAGGCAGAGGAGAGGAGGTCTAAGAAAGAGAGGGAGGAAGAGGGTGATCTAGACTATTAAAAATGGCGGGAAAAGGGGAGACTGTTTGTTAAAGAAGAATGGTAGAAAGTGTAAGCAGAGTGAGTTGAAGACAGGAGGAGAAACGGAAGTGAATGAGGGCGAAGAATCCGAGGTGATAGGTGTGGTGAAGTTCTCGAAGCCCGAGGGTCAGGATAAAGACTAATCTGTGACAGTAGGAGAAACGTTTTTGGAAAAAGTGGACCCTTGCCATTTTCAGGTTTCAGGGTGAGTGAAAATAGAGTTTGGTGCTGTGGAATCCGTGAGTGTAACCAGAAGTGGTCTCGTGATAATTGTTTGTGTTTCTGCTGGTCAGAGGGAGTAGGTGCTCTGTGTTAAACGAATGGGGGCAAGAGATGTGAATCGTTTCGCTCTCAAGAAAAGGGCGCCATTGAAAGGAGTGATTACTGGGGCAGCGGTAAATGTGAACCTAAGGAAGGGGAAGACTCCCGGTAAATGTGAACTTGACCTAAGGATGGGGAAGACTCCCGGTAAATGTGAACCTGACCTAAGGAAGGGGAGGACTCCCGGTAAATGTGAACCTGACCTAAGGAAGGGGAAGACTCCCGGTAAATGTGAACCTGACCTCAGGAAGGGGAAGACTCCCGGTAAATGTGAACCTGACCTCAGGAAGGGGAAGACTCCCGGTAAATGTGAACCTGACCTAAGGAAGGGGAAGATTCCCGGTAAATGTGAACCTGACCTAAGGAAGGGGAAGACTCCCGGTGTTTGGGATGCTTGTTGTTTGGTGCAACGCAGACAGGGTGGCGTGAGTGGTGAAACAGAAGTCATTGTCTGTTCTTTTGAGCTTTGATGTTGAGTCTTTGCCCAAAAAAGTGATGTTAGGATGTATAAGTTATCCTGTATGAGCTTTTTGTGCCGATTACATTATGTTGTTACAGGTGTCAAGCTTATGGGCATGTGGCAGCAGTGTGTTGAAGGGAGGTTCCTACTGTAGGTGTGAGAAGTGTGCAGAAGGGCATGAGACAAAGGAATGTGTAGCATTAGGGAAAGTAGTGGAATGTGTTAATTGTAGGGGAGCCCATGGGGCAGGGGATCAGAAATGTTCGGTGCGAGAAAGGCAGTTTGAGATTTCCAGGGTTAGAGTAGTGAAGAAAGTAGAGGAAGATGGGTCAAGGGGGAGGGATACTGAGAGGGGTGGTGTGAGTAGTAGATCTGTACCAGTACAGAGAGATAAACCAACAAGTGATATATGTTTCAGGAAGATTGGATTTTTGGCATTTATAGCAATGGTTATCAAATGTACTGCAGGGATGAAACATAAATCTCAGAAAATTGAGGTTGTGGTGGCAGCTGCAGAGAGGTATTTGGTTGTGCGAGACTTGACGTCAGAAGAGTTAAAGGACGTAATAAGTGGTGGTATCCCATCCTTTCAGGCTGTTGGCCTGAGGTAGGAATAAATAGATTTAAATAGTGAAGTATTATTATTTTAAAAATTGTGAGTGTAGTGTTAGATGGTAGGGTATTTATTTATTATTATAATTGTGTATTTTTTTAAAGCAAACTATAAGGGAGTTATACTCCAGTCTAGTAGGTGGTTGTAATGCAACATTTCTTGGATGCCAACCGCCGTTAAAGGTCAGCGAAGAAGAAGCCTGTAGTCTGCCAGTTATTCAGTGTTGTTAAAGGCCAGACATAAACTCAGCAAAAAAAGAAACGTCCCTTTTTCAGGATTCTGTTTTTCAAAGATAATTCGTAAAAATCCAGATAACTTCACAGATCTTCATTGTAAAGGGTTTAAACACTGTTTCCTATGCTTGTTCAATGAACCATAAACAATTAATGAACATGGAACGGTCGTTAAGACACTAACAGCTTACAGACGGTGGGCAATTAAGGTCACGGTTATGAAACTTCGGACACTAAAGAAGCCTTTCTACTGACTCTGAAAAACACCAAAAGAAAGATGCCCAGGGTCACTGCTCATCTGCTTGAATGTGCCTTAGGCATGCTGCAAGGAGGCATGAGGACTGCAGATATGGCCAGGGCAATGAACTGCAATGTCCGTACTGTGAGATGCCTAAGACAGCGCTACAGGGAGACAGGACAGACAGCTGATTGCCCTTGCAGTGGCAGACTACGTGTAACAACACCTGCACAGGATCCGTACATCCGAATATTACACCTGCGGGACAGGTACAGGATGGCAACAACAACTGACCGAGTTACATCAGGAACGCACAATCCCTCCATCAGTGCTCAGACTGTCTGCAATAGGCTGAGAGAGGCTTGTAGGCCTGTTGTAAGGCAGGACCTCACTGGCAACAACGTTGCCTATGGGTACAAACCCACCGTCGCTGGACCAGACAGGACTGGCAAAAAGTGCTCTTCACTGACGAGTCGAGATTTTGTCTCACCAAAGGTGATGGTCGGATTCGCGTTTATCGTCGAAGGAATGAGCGTTACACCAAGGCCTGTACTCTGGAGCGGGATCGATTTGGAGGTGGAGCGTCTGTCATGGTCTGGGGCGGTGTGTCACATCATCATCGGACTGAGCTTGTTGTCATTGCAGGCAATCTCAACGCTGTGCGTTACAGGGAAGGCATCCTCCTCCCTCATGTGGTACACTTCCTGCAGGTTCATCCTGACATGAACCTCCAGCATGACAATGCCACCAGCCATACTGCTCGTCCTGTGCGTGATTTCCTGCATGACAGGAATGTCAGTGTTCTGGCATGGCCAGCGAAGAGCCCGGATCTCAATCCCATTGAGCACGTCTGGGACCTGTTGGATCGGAGGGTGAGGGCTAAGGGCCATTCCCCCCAGAAATGTCTGGGAACTTGCAGGTGCCTTGGTGGAAGAGTGGGCTAACATCTCACAGCAAGAACTGTCAAATCTGGTGCAGTCCATGAGGAGGAGATGTACTGCAGTACTTAATGCAGCTGGTGGCCACACTAGATACTGACTGTTCCTTTTGATTTTGACCCTCTCTTTGTTCAGGGATACATTATTCAATTTATGTTAGTCACATGTCTGTGGAACTTGTTCAGTTTATGTCTCCGTTGTTGAATCTTGTCATGTTCATACAATAATTTACAAATGCTAAGTTTGCTGAAAATAAACGCAGTTGACAGTGAGAGTATGTTTCCTTTTTTGCTGAGATTATATATCAATGTGATACCAAAGAACCATGCAATATTTAATTTATTGCTCGTCATAATGTTATTGTAATAATTCCAATGTTAACGCATCCAACTGGTATTTACGATTTCACAACTGGTAAATTCCCATCTCCTACATGGTTGCAAATGCAGCTTTATATTTAATATATTGGGTAGAAAAATGTCCATTATACTAGATTATGAGCACATGTACACTAAAAGTTACCGACCAGTACTACTTGAGTTCCTATGTGTACCTTTCACCAGCGAATAACGCTGTACTGTAACCATGCTCTCATTCCTCTGTGTGTGTGTGTGTGTGTGTGTGTGTGTGTGTGTGTGTGTGTGTGTGTGTGTGTGTGGAAACAAATAACCATTTTGTGGCACCGCTGAGACATTAATACAGTTCAGACTGAAAGTTCAAATCCCAAGAGTGTTTAATCACACTTTGTGCTAGAGTCTACTAGCTCCATGCTAGTGGACACCTGCAAAGCGATTCTTTTGGCAGTGTAAGATGTGGAACTGCATTAGAGCTGTCAAATCCACAAACGTCTTCCGGCCTTATACCTGAAGCGGAAATTGCCATTAGCTGCACAGAATTGCATTAAGAGAGATACCATGCAGCCTTGTTTACAAGTTGGAACACAAGGTGTAATCTACACCTCAATTAGGCTGGTAGAAATCCTCATTATTTTGTGGAATGATTTTAAATTTGAGTGTCATTATGTCAATATAGCCTACACGTTCTCGTTCTGAGTAGAACTTGCTTGGCTTCATGATGATGACCATATGAACTCCCCGATTTGACAGCTCTAATGCAGTTACACCTCTGACACAGTCAAAACACCAGCTATGTGTCGGCTATCGCGTGTTGAATCTAGGCCTTTAACGTCAAGTGTCCCTGAGCACTGCTACTTTTTAGTTGGTGTCAGATAATCACGCCATTATTGACTTGATTCCAGGCAACTTTTAGCAACGTGCAAAAATGTATTCTTGACGGGACAAAAATTACGTAAGTGCATTGCTATTGACAGTAAATAAACTACAAAACACCAATAGAGTATCGTATTACTGTAGAAATGTACCGTAAAATAACTACAATTTACCACAAAATAAACACTAATGACTAACAGTGTAGTTTCATGTTATCACATGTTGAACCAAATGATTTCACATGTTTTTGGAACAAATCGTGTGAAAATGTGTTTTTGGAACACTTCACATGTGGAAATGTGTTTTTGGAACACTTCACATGTGAAAAAACGTGTTTTTGGAACACTTCACATGTGGAAAATGTGTTTTTGGAACACTTCAAATGTGGAAAACGTGTTTTTGGAACACTTCAAATGTGGAAAACGTGTTTTTGGAACACTTCAAATGTGGAAAACGTGTTTTTGGAACACTTCACATGTGGAAAATGTGTTTTTGGAACGCTTCACATGTGGAATATGTGTTTTTTGTACACTTCACATGTGAAAAACGTGTTTTTGGAACACTTCACATGTGAAAAAAAAACGTGTTTTTGGAACACTTCACAATTTCAAATGTGCAATTCCATGTGTTATTGCTGTTCAGCTAAAGGGATGACCCCACCTGGGATTTAAACTCAGAACCACTGGATTGGAAGTAGACTGATCATTCTGCTGCGCCACAAAGTCAGCAGTGTTTTCTTAAAACATTCATTACCTATAATACATCTTTGCACTTATCAAAACAGCGTCATCTGTACTGCTATTATAGTCCTCAGTTAATCTGACTATTCTCTCATCATTGATTTAATTGACTTATTTCAGTCATTTGAGTGATTCTGTATATTCTTTTAATGTTACCCCTGAATCACTATAATAAATATAATCGTTTTTAAACAAAGCTGAGATTTTCTTCGAAGTCCAAAATGTAGGAATGCAGGTGAAATCAGTTACTGACAACAGACATTGTGGAGGAGCAGGAAGATTGGAATGCTGTGAACCAAGAGGATGTGAGTTCAAATCCCAGTTAACAACCTGTTGTACATGAATTACTCTATAAATACACACAATGTTGTCAAATATGTGTTAAAAATACTGTGTATCAGAATGACTCCTTTTGGTTTGCAGGAATCATGTGAATCCAAATGTGAAAGATGACGTGATCGAGAGCTGCATGTAGCCACGTGTGTACATTTTGTTCATATCCTTTACTAGTTAGTGAGTTATTAGCCCAGTTAAAAATTATTTGTAGTCAGCAATGGGGGAGTGATTTTTTTCTCACATCTTTGAAAACCAAGGCAGTTTATGTTTTAAAGGGGCAGTGTTGTATTTTGAGACAGGCTTGAATAAGCTAAGTAGCCAATAGGCAGAGAGAAGCATAATTTGTCTGATTCTCTGTAATAATGGTATGGGAATAATAATGCATTTTATTTTGTAAAGTGATTTCCTGCATCAAACAACACAACAACATTTTCAGTCACCTCCTTGTCTTAAGGTTAAGTTGATAAACAGATTAAGTCTCATGGAATGTGGGCCTACATTGAACACCAAACTTTGGCTGTTACTGTCGGCTGAATACTAGGACAGCTATTTCCATGATAAAATGTTATGGGATGCATTTTCTCCATTGTTTTTTATGGTAGGCCACTCTGGTAGGATCAAATAGTCACTGTAGGCTACTTGGCCACTGTTAAACCTGTAACTTAAAGCAGGTACAGCCTCAGTGTTCATAGTAAACGCACACTGGAAGTTGCACAGAACCAAGTTTGAGCTCAGCAGACCAAAAATTTGCTCAGTGCAAGGGAACATTGGTGAACATCCCTTCAAATGAGTGGATCTGGCTATGTCAGCCACACCTGTTGCTGACAGATGTATAAAATCGAGCACACCGCCATGCAATCTCCATAGACAAACACTGGCAGTAGAATGGCCCTTACTGAAGAGCTCAGTCACTTTGTGGCACCTTCATAGGACGCCACCTTTCCAACAAGTCAGTTTGTCAAATTTCTCCTCTCTAGAGCTTCCCCCGGTCAACTGTAAATGCTGTTATTGTGAAGTGGAAAGGAGCAACAACAGCTCAGCCGCGAAGTGATAGGCCATTCAAGCTCACAGAACAGGAAATGCTGAAGCGCGTAAAAAATCGTCTGTCCTCGGGTTGCAACACTCACTGCCGAGTTCCAAACTGCCTCTGGAAGCAACGTCAGCACAATAACTGTTCGTCGGGAGCTTTATGAAATGGTTTCCATGGTGAAGCAGCCAAAGATCACACAAGCCAAAGATCACCACGCGCAATGCCAAGCGTCAGCTGGAGTGGTGTAAAGCTCACCACCTTTGGACACTGGAGTGATGAATCACGCTTCACCATCTGGCAGTCCGACGGAAGAATCTGAGCACGCTATCTGCCAGAATGCATCGTGCCAACTGTAAAATTTGGAATAATGGTTTGGGCTGTTTTTCATGGTTCAGGCCCCTTAGTTCCAGTGAAGGGAAATCTTAAATGCTACAGCATACAATGAATGACATTCTACACGCCTCCCAGCTAATGGTATCAAGTTCTACTGTAGCCAAATGTGGGACACTATATAGTGAATAGCATGCCATGTCAGAAACAGGGAATTTGAATTATGGGTGAATTACAATGATTGGACATTTTTGAAGGTGTTGATACTTTTTTATTAGTTCAAGTCTGTTAAATGGAAATGACAAACTTTACACACCTTTTTAAACCTTGAATACACTATACGTTTGCATTTCCTGTTGTGCAGGAAATTTCCTGCGACATCCGAGTGATCCAATTAAGATCCCACATCTGTAGTTATCATTGTGTACTGTACCAGGCAGTTACCAATTGTGTTTGAGTTCTTCGAAGTATGTTAATGTCCGTTCATGAACCCCTCAGACTTCATACGCATCCCAAAGGGCCCCCTATTCCCTACCAAAAGTAGTGCTCGACATAGGGAATAGGGGGCCATTTAGGGTATAATTTAGGGTGCCATTTTGGACACTTCCTTCACATTGTTTAGTTTGGCGTACCATCTCATCTGTTAAATAGATTATGCTGTATCTAGGTACTGAGCGAATAGTTCTTTTTGAGGTCGGTTCAGTTTCGGTTCGATTATTAAAAAAGATTCACGTTTTTCAATTTCTATCATTTAAAAGAAATGTGCTATGCATTATGTGGGTTAAACGCTTTAACACAGAATAAAACAATTAACAGCAGTCACATTACTTTAAACCTCTTAAAGGAACCAACCCTTTTTTTCAACGACTTTATTATTTAATTCCAAGTCAACATCTCATCTCTATAGAGTTACTAGAGTTACTGCCTATGCTGTTTGACAAAATCACTATTTTAGTATTTCTTCAAAGTAAATATGGCATACTTTTTATGACTGCTGAAAATCTAAAATCATGTATTTTCAGGTTCGCTAAACTTTCTATCCCTCGATCGGTGCTTCTCTCTTCTCTCAGCGGGAAGGATTATAGTCATTGTAGTTAATTACCAAGTTTTCTGCGGTAAACTATGTACAATGTTGGCCTGTTGGAAATTACAACTCCCTACTACATCTCACAGTTCAGGATTGATCTAATTTATCGCTACATTTTTAAAAAACTCCACATCTAGCTAAAAAAAATTAAACATTTTGTTGATTTATCCAGAACTAGTTGGCATTCTGTCATTTCCACCAATTCTGCTCTCACTAAAAATGATCTCAGAACTGTATTTTGTATACATTTCAGGAAAATACAAGATGTTGCCCAATTTGTATAAAAATAAATGGTTGGTTACATCATTCTGTCAACACTCCTAAAACATACTGTAATGATGGTGTGTAGTAATCACTTTCTTAGAGTACTGTAACATCCAGGTCCCTTTTTATTGGTCAACCGGGTTCTCTGAACCTGACAAACTGTAACATCCAGGTCCCTTTGTATTGGTCAACAGGGTTCTCTGAACCTGACAAACTGTAACATCCAGGTGAGTTAGGAGAAAGCCGACTCCTCCCCCGGAGGAAGGCTGTTGTCTATTTGCAGTTTGCGTCTCAAATGACACTCTATTCCCCACTCTGTTGAAGTGCACTATATAGGGAATAGGTGGCCATTAGGTCTTGGTTCATAGTAGTGCACTATATAGGGAATAGGTGGCTATTAGGTCTTGGATCATAGTAGTGCACTATATAGGGAATAGGTTGCCATTTGCAACACCCCTGCTGATTGGGTGATGTGGCTCTGACAGGCCCTGGTGCTGTGCCAAACAGGATTACTGTGACAGGCGACTGTGTCAGGGACTTAGCTGCATTAGTTCACTCCACTCGTTAAAGGTTTATTTCAGGACTGGAGACTCCGTGTTAAGCAGCTCAGACGACACAGTGACAGGCGCTGGCGCGTTACACCACTGTGTTGATGTCTGCCATGCTTACCTCACCTGGGACCAGAACACATGACTGGGAGTAGAGACAAAACTGAGAAAGACAACATTGCAAACAACTGCAATGGAGTAGATTGACTGTTTTTTTTTTGTAAGGTTATTCATGCCGGCGTCTGCTACACAAAGATAGACGAAGTTAAAACGTCACAACGTGACACAATGTGACAGTCTAAGATTACGGTTTGAACGTACAAATACGTTAAAATATATATATATGCACGCATGACTGTCAATCTGTCTGCTAAATAGGCATATTATATTAGAACCAAAATAAAAACACATTCAATACACCAAACATTATTAGGTTAAATCTAGTTTACTCCAGACTATATGGGGATGTAATGTATTGTAAGACTATGTAACGCAACATGGGGAGCATTGGTCATTCACAAACTTCCTCCGTGGGATTCAGTGTTTAAAGGAAGTGGTTTTCGCCACTTCCTTTAAAAAAGGTGATGATCCTGCTTCTTTAAGTTCTGTCTCCACAGTAAGTATCTACAGAGAATAGTTCTTCACAGAAAGATTGGTGGCTATACTGTGAAGAGGTTACATCACATCAAGGCTTTTGTCTTCAGATTTCAAATTGAACCATGTTCCCTACATAGTGCACTAAATAGGGAATAGGGTGTAATTTGGGACACAATCCTAAAACTCAGGAACCAAAAGTGACACAATAAATCTACTTGGTCAGAACAACACAACAACCTCCATAGCATGAAATGTCTTGGCTGAATGACACCTGGGTTCAGTCACTATTTGAAATAATTTCCAATACTTTATCCTGGCTCGATTGAGATTGCCTTAAAACTGTATACTGTAAAAAAAAAAAATAATTAAAGTTTAAAAAACTGTATACCCTGCCCATCTGGCACTCCAGGCAGGTTAAAGTATTTTAAAGATTTCAAATAGTATTTGAACCCAGGTCTGGTAAGAGTATAGCTCTTTTTTGAAGTCTCATTCTTTTACAGCTGTACAGGTACAGCAGCATGCTGAGAATCACACCATTTCCAGGTAAGGTCAGTGGAGTCAGATTGAAGAGCGGCTGCCTATCAGAATACCTTGCTGTGTTTATTACAGTGCTGGAGGGATACATCAGGGAAACTTCTAGAAGTAAAGCTATTGGCTATAAAAAAAATATTTAAAAAACGGCATTACATTAACATGACTTGAACCTTAAGTTGGGTCCACTTTTAAGTTGATCTCTGGTCGTATTACCTTCAAATCCCTCAGCATGAACATGGCATTAAGACTACTGTGGTATTTGTATTACAACGTAGGTCACTGAGTGTCCTATGTCTAGTCAATCATGAGACATCCTTCAATCTAATAGCAGGTGCTTTTCCCCAAAGTCTATTTGAATGGAGAGTCAGCCACCATACCGCTATTGACAAGCTACATTGGACCCATGGTTTCCCAAGCCAGCTAAATAAGCAATTAACATTAAGTTCACCACCTTGTACAAATACCATTCTTCCAATGTGAAACCTACTGCAATGAGAGTGCATGATGAGGATGTTGTTTGGATATAGCCTGTACCATAGAATTAGAATGTGAGAATGGAACATTCTAATTCCATGGCCTGTACAGTAGTGTAACCATAGAATTAGAATGTGAGAATGGAACATTCTAATTCCATGGCCTGTACAGTAGTGTAACCATGGAATTAGAATGTGAGAATGGAACATTCTAATTCCATGGCCTGTACAGTAGTGTAACCGTAGAATTAGAATGTGAGAATGGAACATTCTAATTCCATGGCCTGTACAGTAGTGTAACCGTAGAATTAGAATGTCAGAATGGAACATTCTAATTCCATGGCCTGTACAGTAGTGTAACCGTAGAATTAGAATGTCAGAATGGAACATTCTAATTCCATGGCCTGTACAGTAGTGTAACCATGGAATTAGAATGTCAGAATGGAAAACTTCCTTTATCTTCCTTTTAACTTCACAACGACCGGCTCAGTAAACTTCTGGCCAGTCAGGAACTGCCACACCCCTCCTCTGTAGAACTCATTCCCAAAGGAATAGAGCCACGCGTTGAAAATAGGGTTAGTTTTCGCCAAAACAGGAAGCAACTAGGAGATGAATAAAGATGTTTTCTTGTTAAAAGATGTAAATAAAACAAATCTCCATTCAAATTTCATTGAACTAAAGAATGATCAAGCACAGAGAGAAAGGAACAGGAAAAAAAGACAAAAAATAACTGCTCACCATTCTCAGCTTTGGAGAGACCAGTCTGGCGTTGCCAAAGCAGGCGTAGATGCACATGATTTCGTAGGGTCCCCAGCAGAACAACAGAACCCTCAGTGGTATGCTGGTGTTCCACTGGAATACAAGGACAGTCAATAAAGTTGTATTGAATGGGACTTTTAAGGGTTAGAGCTATCTGGAATCCTTGGGATGTCCCTACCATACATTCTAACCCCTACACTTACTTTAATCCTGTTTAGACTTCTCTGGCTTTTGAAGTCACACAATAACATATCAAAATCACATAATGTATAAAAGAGCAGAACATAGTGACTGTTATGTACCGCCACACAGAACATAGTGACTATTATGTACCGCCACACAGAACATAGTGACTATTATGTACCGCCACACAGAACATAGTGACTATTATGTACCGCCACACAGAACATAGTGACTATTATGTACCGCCACACAGAACATAGTGACTGTTATATTCCCCCACACAGAACATAGTGACTGTTATATTCCCCCACACAGAACATAGTGACTTATGTACCGACACACAGAACAGAGTGACTTATGTACCCCCACACAGAACAGAGTGACTTATGTACCCCCACACAGAACATAGTGACTGTATGTACCCCCACACAGAACATAGTGCCAATGGAAACAGGATGCACCTGAGCTCAATTTCGAGTCTCATAGCAAAGGGTCTGAATACTTATGTAAATAAGGTATTTCTGTTTTATTTATTTGCAAAAATGTCAAAACAATTTTTTTTTGCTTTGTGGGGTATTTGTGTGTATTTTTTCTCATCTATTTTAGAATAAGGCTGTAACGTAACCGAATGTGGAAAAAGTCAAGGGGGTCTGAATACTTTCCCGAATGCCCTGTATATTGAGAAGTATGTTTTTCTGGCCAAATATGAATGGTATTATTATAATGCGTTGTAATGTTCCAAAGAACATTCACATGTTCTAACGGTGGAATGTTGGAGGGTTTATTTACCCTGTGCTTGTGGATCTTCTTGAAGTATGCGTGAATGGCGTCGTAGTTGGACTTCATGACATAAGCAGGGAAGATAAGGTAGAAGACCGTCAGGGCCCCCATATAGGTAATGTAGTCCCTGTTGAATGGAGATGAACACGGACGGTATAACAACATACACTGTATTATACTGTGCATCTTTAAAACATGGGGTATCCTCACTTGTCTAGGGTTGCTAAATTCTGGTCATTTTCCCAAAATTCCCCGGTTTTCCAGAAATCCTAGAGGATTCAGTTCCTGATTTATTCCCTTCTGATTCCGGGAATCTTCCAACTGGGACTTATGGAAAACCTTGGAATGTTGCAACCATAGTCAGCGGGAGACATTGCTAGACAGCATTGTTTTTATTGTCCGAAATGAATAATCCCAATCCATTAGAGATTTTTTGGAAGTGCTCGTTCTGTGTGTGAAATGCTGGATGTTTTCAACTGGCGTAAAGAGCCTACTTTTGAGGTAATCTGCTTGGTTGTCTTAAATCCCAGTTTCTGTTATTCCATTGTTGACATTTGACTAAGCAAAACAGTGATGTCAACAGCTGGTTTAGACAGAAGGGTATTTGGGTGTCAATCTTTAGACTTTGTAAAGTCTTGTAGGGTCTCTGGTTGAAACATCAACATGTGTAGAGGTAACAGTGTGTGAGGAAGTTGTTGTTTTACAATTAAATTACCTTCAGGTCTGGAATTCCCTGCACCACAGATGAGAGAGAACATGAGGGTGTGCGCATTTTCTGACTGTAAGTCGCTCTGGATAAGATTGTCTGTTAAATAACCTACAATTTAATATAAACGTAGCCTACATGTCTCCTTTGGTGTAGTCTAGTGTGCAGCAGGTCCTCATGGGCTCAAAGTCATAAACTCCCCAACCAATCAGAGGGACGGCCGCCCAGATGATGGCCAACCCCCAGATAATGATTGAAATAGTCCAGGCCGTGCTCCAAAACAGCTTCTGATCTGGAACATAATAAAGTTATGTTTATTGGAATTTGCAAGAGTATGTTTGTAGCTTTGTAGATGTATATAGTACATCAATAAATAAAATGTTTAATAAATCCATAACGCTATAGTAAATGACATGAACACATACTGGGAAAGGGCAAATGGGGATACCTAGTCAGTAGTACAACTGAACGCATTCAACTGAGATGTGTCTTCCGCATTTGAGGACGCATGGCTTTCAACCTTCCGTCTCTCCCGAGCCCGTACGGGAGTTGTAGCGATGAGACAAGATAGTAATTACTAACAATTGGATACCACAAAATTAGGGAGAAAAAGGGGGTAAAATTGTTTTTTTTAAATAATAAAAAAATGTGTCTTCCGCATTTAACCCAACCCCTCTGAATCAGAGAGGAGCAAGGGGGGCTGCCATAATCAACATCCACGGCGCCCGGGAAACAGTGGGTTAACTGCCTTGCTCAGGGGCAGAACGACATATTCTTACCTTGTCAGCTCGGTTACTGGCCCAACGCTCTAACCACTAGGCTACCTGTCGCCGTACAGTAGGATACTACTCACTGGTCACATATTGGTGATATCTGTCCCAGGCGATGGCAGCCAGGAAACTGATAGAGGCCAGAACTGCTGTCATCCCCATGAAGGCGTGGTTGCTACATCCGTCTTGGCCCCAGGGCCAGTGTCTAGGGTGACGAGACGAGAGGAGCACATTTAGGCTGCGTTTACACAGGCAGCCCAATTCCGATATTTTGCCTGATTATTTACAAAAGATCGATCTGATTGGTCAAACAACAAAAAAAAATATTGACAAAATATCAGAATTGGGCTGCCTGTCTAAACACAGCCTTGGTGTTTGTATTCCCATCAGGCATAAACATGGTGACTCATATTGCTGCAAATTGTTATATCAAATACACCTGCTTTAGGTTGTGATTCTATACAGTTGAACTATGTAATCAGGATCACACACATTAACAACTGTTCAACATTACAGTTATGGGCGATTCCTCTCGTAACAAAAGAAGACCATGATTTTGGGGGATTTTTTACATAATTTAATCCATAGAAGGTTCCTTTTGGTGGTTGGATTCTTGATATATATTTGACATTTGTATCTTAAAAAGCATAATTGAGAAATAATTAATTGACATTTTAATATGTGACATTTTGGCCTTACCCTTTCGTCCCTTAAGACTCCATATTGTTTCATCTGTAGATGAAAATCGGTGTCATATGAAACTCTGCTGCTTGTTCTTGTTCTGCTTGTTATAAAGTACATTCATTTGTCAATATTGAAAAATATAAATAGATTAAATACATTATTTTTAAATATAGTTTTTTTTGCATAATAACAGGCATATTAAAGTTCCACCCGTGGAATCCCTGAAACTTTTAGAGTTATGATCCAATTAGTATGCATTACCAACAGGGTGAATGCGAAACTTGATTAAAATAATTATCAACCTCTACTGGTGATTTGCAGGATGTGAAATTATACAAATAAAAGGAGGGCTGTGATTGGTCACATTGCCTACTCTACCATTTTCTCTGTATAAAATGGGTCATAACTTTAAAACTAGCAGAGATCCCTCTGGAACGTGTATATGCCCGTAGAGTATATGATGTTCAACATTGATGTTGAACAATTTGCCCTAACCAACATTTCTATATTTTTCAATAATTATAAAATATGTTTTTGAAATCAAATTACTACTACTATTACTACTAGAGAACAAGTAGAAAAGCTACAGTTGACGCCCATTTTGTTGGTGTCTTAAAGGAGACCTGGGTCAGGCCAAAATGTCACAAATTTTCAAACTGCATTAAAAAAAATTGTTCAATTATGCTTGAAGATACAAATGTCAGATACATGTCAACAATGCTTCCTCCAAAGGACCCTTATATGGATTACATTTCATGAAAATCTAAATAAAAAAAAAGTCATTTTTTCCCTAGTTTCGTGAGGAATCACCCTTTTGTGTAGTATAGCATATATCCATTATAGCTACTCAGAAATACATGATACATGTGCCTTACTTGAATGCCTCTCTAGAAAGGATGTCAGCACAAATCATTCTGTAAACCACTTTTAGATCAATGCATAAACGCATGTTTTGCAACAACTAATGTACACATAAATTAGGCAACCTCCAAAGGAGTTAATGCAGTGTCAGAGGACAAAAATTCATACCTATAAAATAAACTGGCGTAAGCAGCGATCAGGCCGTTTAAATTGAGCACGATGTCAGCCACAGCGAGGTTAAACACAAGAAAATTACTGGGAGTTCGCATTTGCTTTACGCTAATATAGGCCAATATTGAAATGGCGTTGAGGAAGAATCCAAGAAGACCTAAAAACACACACAGGAAAGAAAGAAAGCATCAAGGGAAACAACTTGTGATAGATTCCATGATATAAACAGACTAAATGGAGGTTACACGTATTGGATATGTCCGAAATTGTTGAATTTTAAGCACACATACTTTTATTTCACTTTCACATTTCAACCTTACAAAAACATAATCTTACAATTATAGCACATAATAGCAATTATCACATTGACATACATGGATGATTTGAAGTTGCCAAATTGCTGTCATTACTTGAAGAATCTTCAAAGCATTTCCCGGGCCAAATTATTTTTGTTTTGTCCGACTTTAAATTCTTTAGGCCTATCCATTTAAGATCCCTTTAAAAGCCCATAGGGCTCCATCCTCTGGCAGCCGTTTCTCTAGTGCAAATAAATAACAACTTTCGTTTCAACATATTTAGCATAAAATATTTCACTTACCCCCAACAAGAAGAGCTGAACCGAATGCAAACATGTCAAAATCGGAGAATCCCTCCGGTAATGTGTATGCTGTCATTTTTTTAATGGCTACTATAATTGTCGGGACACTACAGATAATTCCTCTACGTTTATTTTCGCTTCTAAAAGTGCCCAGAGGTTTCTAAGACTGAACTCCTTATAAACGCTCTTTCACGTGAAAAGGCATTCAAGGACTTATCTCAAGAAAAAACCTTACCAATCCCTACAGGAATGTTCTAATTAGAGGTACAGTGATAATGATAGAGTATGCTACACATTGGATATTAACTATTTTCTTCTTTTTCCGAAAATATATTTTTCTTTGTGTTCATTGTGGTGGTTTCTGCGCACCTAGTGCGCATGCGCAGCTCGCCGATCTATAAAACAACTGATAAGGAGCCCGCCTATCTCACATTATAGGCTACTACTGACCAGTGGTAGTCACTGAACTCTAAACCCACAGGTCGTAGATTATCCTTAGTAGACATTATACGGCACATGACAATGAAGGATATCTCTCATAGGACGGCGCACAAATGACCCAGCGTCGTCCTGGTCAGGGTTTGGTCGGTGTAAGGCCGTCATTGTAAATAAGAATTTGTTCTTAACTGACTTTGTCTAGTTAAATAAAGTTTAAATAACATATAAATATATATTTAGATAGGTAGGCCTACAGATGTAGGATCTTAGTTTGAGCCAGTTTGCTATGGCAGGAAAATGATCCAGCACCAACGGGAAACGTGAATTATTATGTGGATTATAATCAACGGATAGGGCTAATCAAGTCTGACATTTTAAAGTATAAATTACAAACTTTAGAAGCCTTTTTAAACCTCGAATACACTACAAGTTAGAATTTCCTACTATGCAGGAAAATGCTCAGCAACCAAAGAGTGATCAAATTAAGATCCTACATCTTTACCTGCTGCCTTCACCATCCATGACATCATAAACATAGACCTACAGTAGCTTAAAGTGCTAGCTGGAAGCTGACAAAGCATATTGAATGGACTGACAGACCCTGGTCCAGTGCATTATCGGTTTCACCATTTTCACAAAGCAACATGTTGACATTTAATAATCCTTCAGTCTGGCTAAACTTGGTGGGTGAAATCAAATCTGACTTCCACGGAACGTAACTCTGTTAGCGATGTCCCTACGTCACCCCAACCTGTACACAGGATATTGGTTATACATTTATTGTCATTAAGACATTTTGTATAATAAATATATATATATATATACACACAACACAAAAATGAACACCAAGAATCGGAACAGACAAAGCAATCACAGTCGACACCATATTGTCATACAGGGAGCATGACAAATCAAAAAGAAAGCAGCCAGTTTAATGTATTCATGTCACCGGGAACAGATCAAGCCTCCTATAGTATAAATGAATTGTCTACTTCAGTGTTAATGCCAAGTACAGTACATCAAGATGGAGAAAACGGATATCAACTGATATCTCTATGTAATTTTACAAGTTATAAATTCAATATCAATATGTATATATATATATATATGGGTCAAAGCATTAGATGGCATTATGACTAGGCTCTTTGAGTTGGTATGTGATACATTAGCTCAGTTTCATCCTTCATCCGTAGAGCCCAAAGCCTTGGATAGCCTAGAGATGGCCCCAGGTTCATACTTCATCAGTAGAGCCCAAAGCCTTGGATAGCCTAGAGATGGTCCCAGGTTCATACTTCATCCGTAGAGCCCAAAGCCTTGGATAGCCTGGAGATGGTCCCAGGTTCATACTTCATCCGTAGAGCCCAAAGCCTTGGATAGCCTGGAGATGGTCCCAGGGTCATACTTCATCAGTAGAGCCCAAAGTGTTGGATAGCCTGGAGATGGTCCCAGGGTCATACTTCATCAGTAGAGCCCAAAGCGTTGGATAGCCTGGAGATGGTCCCAGGTTCACACTTCATCAGTAGAGCCCAAAGCGTTGGATAGCCTAGAGATGGTCCTAATGTACTGTAACAACAGTAAAGACTTAAACAATAGAGCTTGAATGCGTCCCAAATGGCACCCTATTCCCTATTTACTGCACTACTCTTGACCAGCGACCAGGACCAGTAGTTCACTACTCTTGACCAGCGACCAGGACCAGTAGTTCACTACTCTTGACCAGAGACCAGGACCAGTAGTTCACTATTCTTGACCAGCGACCAGGACCAGTAATTCACTACTCTTGACCAGAGACCAGGACCAGTAGTTCACTACTCTTGACCAGAGACCAGGACCAGTAGTTCACTACTCTTGACCAGCGACCAGGACCAGTAGTTCACTACTTTTGACCAGAGACCAGGACCGGTAGTTCACTACTTTTGACCAGAGACCAGGACCGGTAGTTCACTACTTTTGACCAGCGACCAGGACCAGTAGTTCACTATTCTTGACCAGCGACCAGGACCAGTAGTTCACTACTCTTGACCAGAGACCAAGACCAGTAGTTCACTACTCTTGACCAGAGACCAGGACCAGTAGTTCACTACTCTTGACCAGCGACCAGGACCAGTAGTTCACTACTTTTGACCAGAGACCAGGACCAGACCAGTTCACTACATAGGGAAAAGGGTAGAATTTGAATCCCACTTAAACTGGATGAATAATATTACATTGTAATCAAAGACCCCAACTTTTATGGCACGAGAAACAACACCCACAGATTCCGATATGGATTTTAATCAATTCTACCGCTAGTGTAGTGTGCCTGTGTTGCCTATTGGGACATAGTTCATTTCACCTACCGTTATAATCTGTTGATGTAGCAATAAAACAAAGATTGCACTGTTGATGTAAGTCCAGATGCCTTAGTTTGGACTTTAGACATTGAATAACACACAATTGTTTAACATTTCAAAACTCAACTCATTCCTCGATCTGTCAGCCCCTAGACTGTAGTTTATTACTAAAGCAGAAGGCAGCCCTCTTTATAAATACTAATTCACATTACTTAGGACACACACACACACACACACACACACACACACACACACACACACACACACACACACACACACACACACACACACACACACACACACACACACACACACACACACACACACACAACCTAGAGCCCAGATAAAACATGCTAGTGGAGGAGGTTTTTTTCATGTGCTAGAAAACCCCTCCAGAATGAAAGTGGGTTTAAGATGTATTAATAAGGGCCATAGATAGATGACTGGATTAAAGACACATAGTTGTTTGGGGGCTGGGATTTGCCTCCTGGTCGCAAATTCGCTTGAAATCTTTAAAGCTTTTGTCTGCACCTGGCTGTTTATGGGCCGGTCCCAAACCGCACCCTATTCCCTATATAGTGCATTACTACCCTATGGGCCCTGGTCAAAAGTAGTGCACTATATAGGGGATAGGGTGCCATTTCGTGATGCATTTTACATCAGTGTCTGAACAGAGACCGGGGACAGACTGTGTACTCACACTAAGCCACTCTCACAGATGGAAAGTGTGTCATGGGGAGGGATCAGTAGTTTTGCAGACTAATAGATGTCCAGACCTACAGGAACAAGGGGCTATAAACATTAAGTGGATGAAGAAGCATAGTCATAGAATGTTGAAACCGTCAGAAGCCCTTGTGTAGAATGCTTACTCTGACTCTAGAACCCTGAAGTTGACTCTAGAACTCTTACTCTGACTCTAGAACCCTGACTTTTGACTAGAACTGTGACTCTAGAACACTGACTTTGACTCTAGAACGCTTACTCTGACTCTAGAACTCTTACTCTGACTCTAGATCCCTGACTTTGACTCTATAACTCTTACTCTGACTCTGACTCTAGAACCACAACTCTGACTCTAAAACCCTGACCCTGACTCACCAAAATATACAGGTTAAGAAAGTTTACAAATCAAATGGATGGATTGTTTTCTATTACTCTTCGCTGCCATCTAGTGGTGCGTTCCATGTTATGTAGGGTCCCACGGGGGTCTAGAACACTGTACCCCACAGTGCATTGGGGGAAAGGAGGCTGCTACTGGTATGGGTTTTGATAATACTGGTGGATATCTTTCATCGGTCTGACTTTGTTAATAGATATTTAGCCTGAAAATACTGCACAAAGTTTCAAAAATGTAAGAAATAATGAGTTCTATGTCAAAATCACGGTATGCAACCTTTTAATGACAGACTATGGTAATAGTTATGTTTGAAAAAATAATAGCTTCCTTTTGCACTTACCTTATATTGTCACATTCAAGAAAATGCATGCAGTGCTTCTATAAAAATAAATAACCCACCAAAACTAATGGTCCCCTCCCATCTCTATCTCTATAATAAACCCCAACTATAGGGAAGTGTTATACTCTGCATATAAACTAATGGTCCCCTCCCATCTCTATCTCTATAATAAACCCCAACTATAGGGAAGTGTTATACTCTGCATATAAACTAATGGTCCCCTCCCATCTCTATCTCTATAATAAACCCCAACTATAGAGAAGTGTTTTACTCTGCATTTAGACTGATGGTCCCCTCCCATCTCTATAATAAATCCCAACTATAGGGAAGTGTTTTACTCTGCATATAAACTAATGGTTCCCTCCCATCTCTATAATAAACCCCAACTATAGAGAAGTGTTTTACTCTGCATTTAGACTGATGGTCCCCTCCCATCTCTATAATAAACCCCAACTATAGGGAAGTGTTTTACTCTGCATATAAACTAATGGTTCCCTCCCATCTCTATAATAAACCCCAACTATAGAGAAGTGTTTTACTCTGCATTTAGACTGATGGTCCCCTCCCATCTCTATAATAAACCCCAACTATAGAGAAGTGTTTTACTCTGCATTTAGACTGATGGTCCCCTCCCATCTCTATAATAAACCCCAACTATAGAGAAGTGTTTTACTCTGCATTTAGACTGATGGTCCCCTCCCATCTCTATAATAAACCCCAACTATAGGGAAGTGTTTTTACTCTGCATTTAGACTGATGGTCCCCTCCCATCTCTATAATAAACCCCAACTATAGGGAAGTGTTTTACTCTGCATTTAGACTGATGGTCCCCTCCCATCTCTATAATAAACCCCAACTATAGGGAAGTGTTTTTACTCTGCATTTAGACTGATGGTCCCCTCCCATCTCTATAATAAACCCCAACTATAGGGAAGTGTTTTACTCTGCATTTAGACTGATGGTGCACTCCCATCTCTATAATAAACCCCAACTATAGATAAGCGTTTTTACTCTGCATATAAAAATAAGCAAACTTACACAGCTCGTTAATCAACTGCCAGGCCAGAAGGCAATACTCGCGTAAATGAAAATAAACCAATTCCTTTCCACTAATCCCTCCGTTCTTTTTTATCTCAGGCTTCGGGAACGACGTTCAGACCAATATGGGATACTGAGATAGCAGGACACACACATGATGCATCGCAGGCTCGGGAAGAACAAAATAAACAGTACTTTTAAAAAAGATCTAACTATCTTCTATATTTGATAGTGAAGTTTCGGAGAGAAAATGGTTCAAGGTTTTAGTCTGTGTTTCTGCTTGGCATTACTTTGCCTCGGACGGTGTGTATGCAGCACGTGTCCGTTTCAATGTAGCTGTTTCTTTCACAAACTATCGGACGGATCCAAAGCAAGGTAAGACCAATGCAATTATTACAAATAATTAAAATCTTAATGTCAACACCTTCTATATGTTTTTTTTCTGTTGTGTGCTACTGGGTCGGAATATGCAGGTAAAATCAGCTCTTTATTTGTTTATATAGGTCTGAGGATTAATTTGCGCTGCTCTAATCCCCTTTCATTTTAACTAGGCAAATCAGTTAAGAACACATTCTTATTTACAATGACAGTGGGATAATTGCCTTGTTCTGGGACAGAATGACAGATTTTTAACCTTTTGGTTACTGGCCCAACACACTCGGCTATCTACCGCTCTTCATTGATCCTGGTGTATTCACCACGTTTAGACCCAGAGGAATAAAATAAGCGAAAAAACCAACGATTAAAAACAGAGCAAATCAAATATTTAGTGTGATTTTTTTTGTATGCATTAATTGTCAAGCTATCCTATGTCATGAACACACGGTTAATTGAGTCAACCTTGTAATACAGTTGAATTATCTACATAACCCTGTTATAATAGGTTATACAGTGACATTCACTAACCTGTGTTTACCTTTCTTTCCATCGATCTAGGAGTGTCCTTTGCAATGACCCAGAGATCACTCTAATCCCACCCAACTTTCCTACAGACACCTCGAAACTGCGGATCGAGAAGACTGCCATCACAAGGATCTCCAGCGAAACCTTTCACTACCTCAACAGTTTGGAATTGCTCTGCATTTCTTTCAACTCTCTGAACTCTTTGAATGTAGACAGCTTTCGTGGCCTGAGAAGTCTGGATGAGCTGAGACTGGAAGGGAACGCTCTCACCTCTTTCCCCTGGGAATCTCTGACTGATATGCCCGACCTGAGGCTACTGGACTTGCATAATAATAAGATATCGTCGATCCCGGCCGAGGCGGCCATCTATATCAAGAACCTGACCTACCTGGACTTATCTAGCAACAGCCTAGTCACGGTTCCTCCTGAGGTTCTCTTTACGTGGTTATCTGTGAAACCATCTCAAGGAGATGGGGAAAGTTCCAAATATATTCTAGGTAAGGATCTAAACAACCAATTAAGCAATTAATTAATCAATCAATTCCAATTAAAGCTATCTTTATTTACCTAGAGGGAATCCCATTTGGTTTGCAAGCCTTAAATGACATGAAATTGATACACAGGAAAAGGTTTTAAAAATATGCTATCTACAACATTGCTTGTCAAGGTGGTTTTATCCCAACATGCATTTCATGAGCACCTTTGGTGTGTTACATAGCATTACATGGACAGTTGGAGGAGACAGCATCAGCATTTGGGAGTAGTGTAAGGATTACTCTAATTATAGTAAAGGTAGCCATACTGTAGTGTTAATTGTGACTACATTCACTAGTCTCACTTCAAACTAGCATGATTACTTCTACTTTCAATTACTTTTTTTTTTGTTGCTAAACTGCCATTGTAAACACATAATACATGGTCATAGTTCAGACAGAGCAAAAACGTTAAGACCAAAAAGCATATCTATCTTATCTATTGCCATGCTAAAAGTGATGTTGTTTTTATTTTACCTTTGTTTAGCTACCATTGTTGTTACCTTACCTACTTTAGTTGAATGTACTCACTCTTAAGTCGCTCTGCATAAGAGCGTCTAATAAACAAAAACAAAAATGTATTTTCTGGTGAAATGTTTATTTTCTTCATTGACGTAGGTCTCCATGACAACCCGTGGCTGTGCGACTGCCGGCTCTATGACGTGGTCCAGTTCCAGAAGTCTCCGTCGCCATCCGTGACTCTGATCGACACCAGGCTGCACTGCGCGGACCCAGAGAGCCTGTCGGGAGTGTCATTCAGCGAGACGGAGCTCCGGAAGTGCCAGGAGCCCCGTGTCCACACGGCTGTGGCCCGGGTCAGGAGCTCCCTGGGGAACAACGTCCTGCTGCGCTGTGGGACAATCGGAGTCCCAGTACCAGAGCTGTCCTGGACCCGGGCAGACGGTAAACAGATGAACGGCACTGGTGAGTTCCATTGATTTATTGATTGAATGCATTTAATGTGTAACAAATAGATATACAGCCAAGAACAAGCAGTAGCTACAGTACATACGTTAAAAAAATGGATAAAGGGTAACACAAAACAGTTAGTTTGGCTAAACCTGCTCCAGTCATGGCAGGTTGTAGCCTAGTCCCAGATCTGTTTGTGCTGTCTTGGAAACTCTTATGGTCATGTTTGGCGTAGTTGGCAAGACAGCACAAGCAGATCTGGGACCAGGGAATACATGTCTGCCTATTGCCTAAAAAAGGTACGTACTTAGGAAATCTATTTTTGGCACTGTACAGTCAGAAGCTGAAATAGACTGGATTACAGATGGATGGATTTATTTCCTAGATTACAGATGGATGGATTTATTTCTTAGATTAGAGATGGATGGATTTATTTCCTAGATTACAGATGGATGGATTTATTTCCTAGATTACAGATGGATGGATGTATTTCCTAGATTACAGATGGATGTATTTATTTCCTAGATTACAGATGGATGGATGTATTACCTAGATTACAGATGTACGGATGTATTTCTTAGATTACAGATGGATGGATTTATTTCTTAGATTACAGATGAATGGATTTATTTCCTAGATTACAGATGGATGGATTTATTTCCTAGATTAGATGGATGGATTTATTTCCTAGATTACAGATGGATGGATTTATTTCCTAGATTACAGATGGATGGATTTATTTCCTAGATTACAGATGGATGGATTTATTACCTAGATTACAGATGGATGGGTTTATTTCGTAGATTACAGATGGATGGGTTTATTTCGTAGATTACAGATGGATGGATTTATTTCCTAGATTACAGATGGATGGATTTATTTCCTAGATTACAGATGGATGGATTTAATTCCTAGATTACAGATGGATGGATTTATTTCCTAGATTACATATGGATGGATTTATTTCCTAGATTACAGATGGATGGATTTGTTTCCTAGATTACAGATGGATGGATTTATTTCCTAGATTACAGATGGATGGATTTATTTTTTAGATTACAGATGGATGGATTTATTTCCTAGATTACAGATGGATGGATTTATTTCCTAGATTACAGATGGGTGGCCTGATTTCTTTTCACTAATTGATCTAACCACTTTTTCTTTCGTATTTCTTTGATAGTTCAGGAAGAAGTTTCAAAGGAGGGAATCATTTGGTCCATCCTGAGTGTTCGTGCTGTCTCTTACAGGGACTCTGGGAAATACATCTGCAAAGCGACCAACTTCCTGGGGACTGCAGATGCCATCATCTCCCTAGTTATCACAGACTCCTTAAAAAATGAGGAACAAGGTGGCAGCTCCAAGACTAAAAAACAAAGGGGACGGAAAACCGGTGGGTTTGGGAAAGCTGCCTACCAGGATAAACTTGTTGCAAAATACCTACCTCCACCAACCACCACGGCAGTCACGCCCATCATCGAACCACTAGGACCGGGCGGTTTTACAGGAAAGTATGATATCGAGAGCTACGATATCTCCAACAGCGTGGTTGACGGACAGACGCCCGGTCCTCCCATCACGGAGACGGCGATGCAGGAAGTGGAGAAGGAGGTCCTTAGCAATCTAGCAGCCGACGCCTCTTCTTTACAGGCGCCGGAACCGCCGGAGAAACGGGTGGTGCGTTCGGTGAAGATAATCGGGGACACCGATCACACCGTCTCCCTGAACTGGCGGGCCCCGGCGGCAAAGAACACCACCGAGTTCAGCGTCCTGTACGCCGTGTTCGGCGAGAGGGACATGCGGAGGATCAACGTTGCTGCGGGAAAGAACCGGATCACAATTGAGGGCCTTGTGCCAAGGACAAAGTACATCGCCTGCGTCTGCGTCAAAGGCCTGATCCCTAAAAAGGAGCAGTGTGTAATCTTCTCGACGGACGAGGCAGCCAGCGCAAGCGGCACCCAGAAGCTCATTAACGTGGTGGTGATCACCGTGGCCTGCGTGATCGCTGTCCCCCTGACACTGATCGTCTGCTGCGGGGCGCTCAAGAAGCGCTGCAAAAAGCTACTGGGGAGAAAATCCAAAGATATCCAAGAATCATATGTGACATTCGAGACCCTATCCCCGGGACAGAACCCTAAGGGGATGGAGGGGGAGTACCTTGCCAGGCAACAGCCAGACGAGTCCAACAGACTGCTCTCTGCTAGGTGCAGTGTGGACTCCGAGGCCATTTGTAGGACTGAGGGACCGCCTAACGAGTACTTTTGTTGATACCAACTGATGGCCTCAAGCCTTTAGAGCAGAACTTAAGTTCCAAGTAGAACTTAAATATTTGTTACTAAGGTTTTGTATGATTTCAGCCAGTAGTTGACAGTAGCATGAGTGAAACTGCTCAGAGACTGGACAGAAACAAAAGGCTAGTTGCATTGACACTCTTTCCTTTGGAAAAAAAGAACGTGTGGTGAATATGTGAGTTAGATAAATAACTGTCGACATAAGTGTGATTATGGGAATACAGGCAACCCTTGACCTGGTGAACTGTAATAAAAAACTTTTTTATATATTTTATATATATTATATTTTTTTTTTTTCATAAATGATTTCTGATCTGCAAAGAAACATTTTGTATTTGTCATGCACTTTTAAGGGCAGTATTTAACTTTTCCAAAATTCCCAGGTTTTACAGAAACTCTTGTGTGGAAGATTCCCAGATTCAGAATGGAATAAGGAACTCTAAATGGCCCATTCTACTAGAATACATTAAGCCCATCTTCTTAATGAAGTTTTGCAAGGAGAAAGAGGAATGGCAGAGTTGTTCTGAAATTAATCTGACCTCAGAATTGTTGTTATTTGACAAAATAAAGTATTTGTAAAGTATTGTTGAAGCAGAACTCATCTCTAGTGATATTTTATACTTTTTTTTGTATTTACCATATATGTTAATGTGCCAGCTTTACTGTCCAATCAAAGCTAACATACTATGTATTTTGTAATATGTATCTATGATCTGATGTGTATGTATAAATGTATGACAAAATTAAAACTTTTTTTTATAAATGTTTGTGTCCTCTTAAATCCTTACCTGCTCCGGAAAAGCATTTTCCTCCCAATATATATTTTTTTTCTTTAGGCATTTTAAATATTTAGCAAACTCCCTGACAGTGGCTAAAGCAAGGGGCTATAGCAGCACACAAGTAGACTACAAATGCATGCTGGTCCGGGCATACCGTGAGCGTTCCTGGTGCGCTACTGGAGCGAAATTGGAGCGGGCGAGAAGGCCGGCGCTCCAGCCTTTGGGAAACTCGCTCCACGCTCCAGTCAAATTGAGCGTCCTCGCTCCATTCCAGCTCCACTCCTCGCTCCATTCCAGCTCCACTCCCATATTGGCCAATGAGAGGCTTTGAAGCCACCGGTCAGCCATATTGGTACTCTTCAGAAGGCTCAACCATCCATAGGAATTACCGTTTTTTACAATCCTTTTGGCACTAATTTCAGAACCTTGTGGTCATTTTTCAAAACTCTAGACACAAAACTCAAAACGGTCATCACTTGTAACACAGGCTGTCCAATGTTCAAAACATTGCATTGTGCATTCATATCTTTAAAGAAACCTTGCACTTGCAGAATCATTGGTTCAAATAACTAATTTATCATGAAATACCATAGGACCATTCATTTAGATCACCCACACACAAGATACCGATAGTTTCACTGTGTAGTTGTTCGTTCAATCATTAAATATTGTAGTACAAAATATGTGATACATGTTTCATTATGGTACTACACGTAAATACATCACTGTAAAAGGACTAGTGGAGAGAATACTACAGACACAGTGGAATCATTGAACAAAATATGACATTTATTGATGAAATACAATAAAATCACTCATAGATTTCTTTGAATTAAAGCAAAAATAATTTGCTACAAAAAAAGAAAAAAACTACAGTAAAACATCAACTGCAGTGTTCCTCACCTGGCTTACTGTAAAACATCACTGCAGTGTTCCTCACCTGGCTTACTGTAAAACATCACTGCAGTGTTCCTCACCTGGCTTACTGTAAAACATCACTGCAGTGTTCCTCACCTGGCTTACTGTAAAACATCAACTGCAGTGTTCCTCACCTGGCTTACTGTAAAACATCACTGCAGTGTTCCTCACCTGGCTTACTGTAAAACATCACTGCAGTGTTCCTCACCTGGCTTACTGTAAAACATCACTGCAGTGTTCCTCACCTGGCTTACTGTAAAACATCAACTGCAGTGTTCCTCACCTGGCTTACTGTAAAACATCACTGCAGTGTTCCTCACCTGGCTTACAGTAAAACATCAACTGCAGTGTTCCTCACCTGGCTTACTGTAAAACATCACTGCAGTGTTCCTCACCTGGCTTACTGTAAAACATCAACTGCAGTGTTCCTCACCTGGCTTACTGTAAAACATCACTGCAGTGTTCCTCACCTGGCTTACTGTAAAACATCACTGCAGTGTTCCTCACCTGGCTTACTGTGAAACATCACTGCAGTGTTCCTCACCTGGCTTACTGTGAAACATCACTGCAGTGTTCCTCACCTGGCTTACTGTAAAAAGAAAAACAAAGGATTGATTACTGTACTTCTATATTTCCATCAACCCTGTCTTGTGGATTTGGCCACAGGTTCTCATCCACATCACAATGGATGTTTTCATTAGCCAAACATCTTGGGAAGAATCTTCGGGCGAATCCAGGCCTGACACTAATCTGCCGTGATGTCATTGCATGCATCATCCATGGCCTGGAGAAGGGTGGCCTGTTCATGAGAGCGCCTACAATATACCTTCCACCTCCATGTGGAGAAAAATTCCTCAATCTGGTTTTAGGAAAGGAGAGTAAATTGTGGATGGGCCTGAAACCATGCTTGCACCATTTGAGCATGGTGGAACCTGACATTATCCCACACAATGACATACTGTAGGTCATGCCATCAGCTCTAGACCTTATTTAGCCCATCAAAGAAGGTTACATTAGAACAGCGAATCATGTGGCTGCCTGAAACTCAAGAGTAGAGAGCTTTAGTTGTTGTTCGACCTAACATTAGAACGGGCAAGATGCATAATCTAAGATACTTTGACTGTGGTATGATTGTTGATGCCACACATGGTGATTCCAGCATCTCAGAAACAGCTGCCTTCCTGGGATAGAGACTACAGTCTCTAGAGTTTACAGAGAATGGTGCGATAAACAAAACACATTCAGTGAGCGGCAGTTCTGTGGTCAAAAACACCTTGTTAATGAGAGAGGTCAGAAGAGAATGTCCAGACTCATTCAAGCTAACAGAAAGGCCACACATGCTCAAATAACAGCTGTTTTAAACAGTGGTGTGCAGAAGGGCATCTCTTAACGTACAACACCGTGGAAAAAGTGTTAGTGTTAGAGTTTTGAAAAATTTGCATTTTGATCCTTGATTGTGAGTTTTGTGTCTGGAGTTTTGAAAAATGACATCAAGGTTCCGAAATTAGTGCCAAAGTGATTGTAAAAAAACTGTAATAGAATTCTTCAGTATTTAAATGAAATATTTCAAGGACAATTTTTGATATATCTATATATATATTTGGATTTAACCTTTATTTAACTAGGCAAGTCAGTTAAAAACAAATTCTTATTTACAATGACGGCCTACCCCAGCCAAACCAGGACAACGCTGAGCCAATTGTGCCCCGCCCTATGGGACTCCCAATCCCAGCCGGATGTGATACAGCCTGGTTTCAAACCACGGCGTCTGCAGTGCCTTAGACCTCTGCGCCACTCGGGAGCAAATGCATTTAATCTTTTTTTGCTGTAGTGGGGACAGTGATATTGGTACTCTCTTAAAAACTATACTTTAACCCCCTAGAGTCGATGTCTAGCACGGACATCTAATTAGCATAATACACAAATCCACATCAAAATCCGTCTGTTTAAGCTCGGTGGCTTCAAAACAGCGCCCCCTGTCAGTCATCTAATGTATTATATACATAATTGGTTGCGATCAGCACCATGGATAGTGCCACGTGATATGTTTTCTGTGCAGTGTTGGAAAAAATACCCAATTGTCATACCTGAGTAAAAGTATAGATACCTTTTACTCAAGTAAAAGTGACCTAGTAAAATACTACTTGAGTAAAAGTCTAAAAGTATTTGGTTTTAAATATACCTAAGTATCAAAAGCAAAAGTACAAGTAAAAGTATTCATAATTTCAAATTCCTTATATTAAGCAAACCAGATGGCGCCATTTTATTTGCAGATAGCCAGGGGCACACTCCAACACTCAGACATCATTTACATGCGAAGTTTGTGTTTAGTGAGTCCGCCAGATCAGAGGCAGTAGGGATGACCAGAAATTCTCTCTTGATAAGTGTGTGAATTAGACAATTTTCCTGTCCTGCTAAGCATTCAAAATGTAATGAGTACTTTTGGGTGTCGGGGAAAATGTATGCAGTAAAAAGCACATCATTTTCCTTAAGAATGTAGTGCAGTAAAAGTAAACACTGGCAAAACATATAAATAATAGAGTACAAATACCTCAAAAAACAACTTAAGTAGTACTTTTCAGTATTTTTACTTAAGTACATTAGACCAGTGTTTGTTTGGTGTACAACTTGTTTCCTTGTCATGGTCACTGCAGTCCTTTACTTTGTTCACTAACATCTGTACAAATACCCCAAAAAACGATTTAAGTAGTACTTTCCAGTATTAAGTACATTAGACCAGTGTTTGTTTGTGTCATGGTCACTTTATTTTATCTTTATTTAACTAGGCAAGTCAGTTAAGAACAAATTCTTATTTTCAATGACGGCCTGGGAACAGGTTAACTGCCTGTTCAGGGGCAGAACGACAGATTTGTACCTTGTCAGCTCGGGGGTTTGAACTCGCAACCTTCCGGTTACTAGTCCAACGCGCTACCCTGCCGCCCCAGTAAGTCCTTTACTTTGTACACTAACATCTGCAGACTATGTATGTCTGAAGACCTCTTCCAACGTTCCTCAATTAAAAAGGCACCGCGAGCTCTTTGTTTTTTTTGTGATCCTTGGTTTCACGCAGTATACAAATAATAGGTGTTGGGTATATGGTGCCATTTTCTCAGCTGGTTTGTAGTAAGACAAATCTATAGATTGCGTATTATGCTCCCTGATAATCTATTTCTATTTTTATTTTTTGGGGCCAGGTCACTGTCAGTACATATTCAATATCAAGTCGTATTATTCCTGAAAACCTTCCCATTAATTCATAGGGATTAGTGGACATATGTTTAGTAGAGGCACATATAGACAGTCAGTCAATGAGGCTCATTGCTAAAAATACAAACCTCCGGTGTGTTTATCATGTCCTTTGGGGTCTTAAGAAATTGCGTCACTAGGAAGATTAAAGTAATAGCTTTACCTATACGGTCCGTCCCGGTGGAGATGCCCTGCTCAAATGCTTCACATGCGTTTCTGTTAAAGGAATATGGCCGCCACCTTGTATTCAGTTTTAACTATAGCGTTGCTATTCTGTCGAGTTACTCCTGGATCAACATCTTGTTTACCCGGCTGCTCTTGCACAAATGACAACTTGGGAAGGTAAATTGTTTGTTGTCAATTATTTTGTAGGCTAACTAGTTTTGTACCGAGTTTCTTTACCGTGTCAGTACGTTATGCAGTAGACCTATTGACTGATCGACTTTAGCCTATTGCTAAACTCAATGGTGTTTTTCAGAACTTGTTTTAACAATGCACAATGTGGAGAGATAACTTACTCTAAGAGAACATAAATAACCTAGTTTTGTTTATTTCATTTAAACATTAAATTATAACTCTAATCAACATAATTTTGTTTCATTTTAGATCCCTACTTTGCATGGAAACAGCCATGGGACGACTCCCAGACAATGTTCCAAATGATTTCAGTAAAATTCGAATAGAGAATTCTCATCTGACCGAATTACCCCGCGGCTCCTTCTCTAAAGTTAGTGCCTTGGTGTCTCTGTGGTTGAATTTCAACGACATCACCCTAATGAACATCAAGAGTCTGGAGGGGCTGACGAATCTAACCGAACTACGGCTACAGGGGAACAAGCTGCGTTCAGTCCCATGGACAGCGTTCCAGGATACGCCGAACCTGAAGATTTTGGACCTGAAACATAACCGACTAGACGTGCTCCCGGAATCTGCCCTGAGACAACTTCCAGGCCTGACCTATTTAGACTTATCCTTCAATCAGCTTACTGTCATATCCAGGGATGTCTTCCTCAACTGGCCTCTCCTCAACGCTCAGGAGAGAAAAGGAGGTACAGAGCCCAGCAGTGGAGAGGCCAACGTTGTTTTAGCGCTGCACGACAACCCTTGGCTGTGTGACTGCCGCCTCAAAGGTTTCGTAGAGTTTATCAAAAGTGTTAGTCCGCCTCTAATTCTGATGAACTCGTACCTGATGTGCACGGGCCCCAGTTCCAGAGCGGGAAAGTTCTTCCACGAAGTCGGTTTGAAAACATGTATGAAGCCCGAGGCCTCGGCCTCAGAAAGCAACATGACGGTGTCACTGGGGGACAAGGTAACCCTCCGGTGCTTAGTCAAAGCCAGGCCTGACCCCGCCATCCACTGGTCATACAGCCTGAAGATTATACGGGGATTTACTGGTAAAGGTTTTATTTAATTGCAACTTCTAAACTACCATCTATTAGATTGCTGTGACTTTGCTGCGGTAGGGTATTTACCAGTGACTGATATCACATGTCAGTCACTCATAACTACACCACTCTGATGACAGGATTTAAGCCAAGTAGGCTAAAGCATGTTTATTTCATACATTCATTTGACTATTGGTGTTTATAGATTGAAACAGGGTTTGGTTGGCTATTGGTGTTTATATATTGAAACAGGGTTTTGTTGACTATTGGTGTTTATAGATTAAAACAGGTTGACTATTAGTGTTTATAGATTGAAACAGGGTTTGGTTGACTATTAGTGTTTATAGATTAAAACAGGTAGACTATTGGTGTTTATAGATTAAAACAGGTTGGCTATTGGTGTTTATAGATTAAAACAGGTTGGCTATTGGTGTTTATAGATTAAAACAGGGTTTGGTTGACTATTAGTGTTTATAGATTAAAACAGGTAGACTATTGGTGTTTATAGATTAAAACAGGTTGGCTATTGGTGTTTATAGATTAAAACAGGGTTTGGTTGGTTATTGGTGTTTATAGATTGAAACAGGTAGACTATTGGTGTTTATAGATTAAAACAGGTTGACTATTAGTGTTTATAGATTGAAACAGGGTTTGGTTGACTATTAGTGTTTATATATTAAAACAGGTTGGCTATTGGTGTTTATATATTAAAACAGGTTGGCTATTGGTGTTTATAGATTAAAACAGGTTGGCTATTGGTGTTTATATATTAAAACAGGTTGGCTATTGATGTTTATAGATTGAAACAGGGTTTGGTTGGCTATTGGTGTTTATAGATTGAAACGGGGTTTGGTTGGCTATTGATGTTTATAGATTGCTTTAAACAGTGTATGACACTGCCTTTCTTGTAGGCAAACTCAACAATAATGCCTAATGCAACAAATAACATAAACAGTACTGCATATTATACATGTACAATATGTTGATTTTTATCCACCCTTGTTGATTAAGTTGTAACATAATTCTCCTTTCTCTCCAGTCTCAGAGACCCGTGTGGACGATGAGACCATCAGATCTCAGCTGGTCATCCCATCCCTTCACCTGGCGGACCGAGGCGCTTACACCTGCTTCGCCAACAACTTCATAGGCAACTCCTCCGTCAGTGTCCTGGTCAACATCAAGTCTTTCAACGCATCCTCCTCCTCCGTCGGTGCCGCCATGTCTCTGCCCCCATTCCCCCTGGCCTCAGCCGACGAGAACGTCTACATTGACATACGCATCTCCAAGCAGACGGTCTACGGCATCACTCTGGAGTGGTACGCGGCGACGGACAACCCTGCAGAGACCTGGTTCACCATCCACTTGGGGAAATACCACTCTGACAAAAAGGAGTTGACATACATCGGCCCGGGCATCAACACCTATTCGGTCAACGACCTCCTACCGGTTACTAAATACGAGGTGTGTGTAACGCTGAAGAACCAGATGCCCCGCGCCGGCCAGTGCATCGTGTTTGTAACAGGAAGTGACATCAGTCAGCTGGAACAACGGGAGAAGCTCATCCATATTATCGTAATCGTGTGCGCCATGGTGCTGGCGGTGCCCGTGGGGATGTACGCCTGCACCACCGACACCAGATGTAAGTTCAGCTGCCTGGACCGCTGTACGGAGCAGTGTAAGAGGAGGAGGAGGCAGGAGAAGACCCTGAGGACCAATGGGGAGAGACAGGGGACCTTCGACAGCCTCCAGGCCGCCAGCGATGAAGGACTCTGTGGAGACTCTGAAGAGGTGATGAAGAAGAGGAGTAAGTCCTCAGACGAAAAAAACAACCACAGGGGAAAAGCACAAGATCTACCAGAGACAACCACTGGAGCAAAGCTATATTAGCTGTAGGTTTAAAGTTTAAAAATATCCACTAAAGACAACCACTGGAGCAAAGCTATATTAGCTGTAGGTTTAAAGTTTAAAAATATCCACTAGAGTAGAGACAACCACTAGAGACAACCACTAGAGACAACCACTAGAGACAACCACTAGAGACAACCACTAGAGACAACCACTAGAGACAATGCTATATTAGCTGTAGGTTTAACGTTTTAAAATATCCACTAGAGACAACCACTAGAGACAACCACTAGAGACAACCACTAAAGACAACCACTGGAGCAAAGCTATATTAGCTGTAGGTTTAACGTTTTAAAATATCCACTAGAGACAACCACTGGAGCAATGCTATATTAGCTGTAGGTTTAACGTTTTAAAATATCCACTAGAGACAACCACTAGAGACAACCACTAGAGACAACCACTAGAGACATCCACTAGAGACAACCACTGGAGCAATGCTATATTAGCTGTAGGTTTAACGTTTTAAAATATCCACTAGAGACAACCACTAGAGACAACCACTAGAGACAACCACTAGAGCAAAGCTATATTAGCTGTAGGTTTAAAGTTTAAAAATATCCACTAGAGACAACCACTAGAGACAACCACTAGAGACAACCACTAGAGACAACCACTAGAGACAACCACTAGAGACAATGCTATATTAGCTGTAGGTTTAACGTTTTAAAATATCCACTAGAGACAACCACTAGAGACAACCACTAGAGACAACCACTAGAGACAACCACTAGAGACAACCACTATAGACAACCACTAGAGACAACCACTAGAGACAACCACTAGAGACAACCACTAGAGACAAAGCTATATTCGCTGTAGGTTTAACGTTTTAAAACGTGTACAAGACGTCTAGAGGAACACTTATCTGTAATAGTGGGGAACAGTCTTATGTGAAGTGAAGCGTTAGGAAATACATTTGTTAAGCTTCAAGTTGTCATGTTAAGAGTGAAACGCCTTTCTCCATGTCTGTAGAAAGAGTATATTGTTAATGAGTTTATATACTGTATCTATTTATCTTGATTGATCTCTGTTTTAAAAGAAAAATGGAGAATTCATCTCATCTGACAAAAAAAAAACTGTTAATTCTGTACATGCAATATAGTTGCACATATGTTCTTGTCTTCAGAATGTAATGGACTGCATTTCTTCACGGTTCGTTGAAACTCATTCATTAGGAGAGGTTCAGTTAAATATACATGAATACATACTGTATACAGCCTTTGCACTACTACCTACGTAATGTATGAGGCTTCTTTGCTACTCTTTTCCTGTTTTTGACTCACTTTGGGATCGTGGGGGTGGGATGGTGAGGATTAGACTTGGGGGTGAAGGTTGTTGGGATTAGAGTTAGGGGTGAAGATGGACACTTGAGACAACACCATCCTAATTGCTCCCTACCCAGATCCCATTGACCTTAAGCTTTTGATGTTTACAAATCTGAAGGGTCTGGATTAGGGTTGTACAATTCTGGTAACGTTCACAAAATGTTCAGGTTTTCCAGAAATCCTGTGTGGAGATTCATGGAATCAGGAAATCCTGTTTGGAGATTCATGGAATCAGGAAATCCTGGTTGGAGATTCATGGAATCAGGAAATCCTGGTTGGAGATTCATGGAATCAGGAAATCCTGGTTGGAGATTCATGGAATCAGGAAATCCTGTTTGGAGATTCATGGAATCAGGAAATCCTGGTTGGAGATTCATGGAATCAGGAGGGAATAAGCAGGACATCTGCAATTGCCCAACCAGGATTTCTGGAAAACCTGGGAATTTTAGGAAAGTTACTGTAATTTCGTAACCCTTGTCTGGATAAGTTATTCTATAGGATAGGATAGGTATAAGAGGTTTAGTTGTGGGACTTCCTGCAGATCTCTAAACATCCAATGGATAGGGCCAACAGGAAGGGAGTGCATGTTCACAGACTAACACTTTGATTTTAGCACCACAACTCAAAAGGATGTGTTATGTAAAAGCGTTGTTTTGGTGCGTGTTTATTCATACACTGGTAAAGAGATTATCATATATAGTTTTTTTATAATCTGTATTTTGTATCTCTCTAGATCTTTACCCTCTTAACCACACCTGTGTACCAAATGCCACCCTATTCCCACTACCCCTATGGGCTCTGGTCAAAAGTAGTGCACTACTCCCAATGGGACGTGGACAAAAGTAGTGCACTACTCCGTATGGGCCCTGATAAAAAGTAGTGCACTACAATGTGAATAGGGTCCCATTTGGGTCTCACATAGATCCTAACCATGTCTCTCAGAGAGAATAGACAACATGAGATATTCTCTGAGTTTACTGAAAGCTGCATTAGATGATCATTTCTGATATTAGTTTTTTTTTTTTTTAATCTATATAAAATATATATTGTCTGTCACATTAAGGGGGTAAATAATTTAGTCCTTAATTTACTTGAATGTATTTTTGTATTCAACAATTGCCTAAAATATCTGTCTTTCACATGCCAATGTGATCAAAACATGTATAGTCTTGAATAAAAGCACATCTATTGTGGAGTCAAAGATATTCTACTTCTTTGATTTGTATCATCGTAAGTTTACGTCTTTCAATTTATTACGCCTAAAATTCAGATAACTTTCACAAAATGTTCAGGTTTCCCAGTTGAAAGATTCACCGGAATTTGCTATCAACATTCTCAGCCGCCAAAAGACAAAAGCCAATTATGTCTAAGTGAGCATTACCCATGAATGAGTGAATAGAGACGAGAGGGTCAAGCAGGTCAGTTTGACTGTAGAATAGGGTGTTAATGGTAAGGTTTAAAGGGTTAATATCACCCGTTTACCCAGGGACAGCATTCACTTATGAAGACAATCGGGGCCGGCTATAGCCTTTTGGGGGCCCTAAGAGAGATTTGGTTGCCATTATTATATTCTAAGAGCAACTTGGCATATCCTGTATAACAAGACAATTAGACATTGCAGACGTGTTCATTTTTCTAACTTAATCAGAATAATTTGAGAGTGCTCTTCTCAACCATTGATGGCCTCATGTTTGTGGAGGTAATTTAGCATACACTCTTCTCCAGAGTAATTTACAGTACAGAGTGCATACCGTTTTAACACTGGCCCTCCCGTGGGAATTGAACCCTTACCACTGATGTTGCAAGCCCCATGCTCTACCAGCTGAGCTACACGGGACCATAAACTCATAAATTCTACCTCAAACCTATGTGAACTTTCTTCCAAGGTTAAATATGATGAGTGTGCTGCATAAGCAAGATCTGATGAGAAGCTTGATGATATTGTCCCTAGTCTACCACACAAAGGCACTATGGATTTGACACAGATATGCTCAGGAAAAGTTATATCACAATTTAAGCCTTCTACCTGCCTTCTCAATCCTACCCCCCCCCCCCCCCCCCCCAACCTTCTTCAAAATAGTTTTTAATTGCCTATCTGAAGAAGTGCAAGCTGTTGTTAATCACTCCCTATTCACAGGCACTTTCCCCACTTCACTAAAAACTGCTATGGTGAACCCTTCTGACGGAAAGTAATATAGATTCTTCAGCTCTTAGCAATTTTCGGACAATCTCCAACTGTCACATCTCCTCTGTGCCATGCAAATGAACTGAATCCCCCCAAAAAACATTTCCACTGCATTTCAGCCCTGCCACAAAAGGACCATGACATCATGTCAGTGATTCTCTCATTAACACAGGTGTGAGTGTTGACGAGGACAAGGCTTGGGATCACTCTGTCATGCTGATTGAGTTCGAATAACAGACTGGAAGCTTCAAAAGGAGGGTGGTGCTTGGAATCATTGTTCTTCCTCTGTCAACCATGGTTACCTGAAAAAAACACGTGCCGTCATCATTGCTTTGCACAAAAAGGGTTTCACAGGCAAGGATATTGCTACCAGTAAGTTTGCACCTAAATCAACCATTTATCGGATCATCAAGAACTTCAAGGAGAGCGGTGTAATTGTTGTGGCACCCATGAAAGTCCAGCAAGTGCCAGGACCGTCTCCTAAAGTTGATTCAGCTGCGAGATCGGGGCACCACCAGTACAGAGTTTGCTCAGGAATGGCAGCAGGCAGGTGTGAGTGCATCTGCATGCACAGTGAGGCGAAGACTTTTGGAGGATGGCCTGGTGTCAAGAAGGGCAGCAAAGAAGCCACTTCTCTCCAGGAAAAACATCAGGGACAGACTGATTTTCTGCCAAAGGTACAGGGATTGGACTGCTGAGGACTGGGGACTGAGTCATTTTCTCTGATGAATCCCCTTTCCGATTGTTTGGGACGTCCGGAGAAAAGCTTGTCCGGAGAAGACAAGGTGAGCGCTACCATCGGTCCTGTGTCACGCCAACAGTAAAGCATCCTGAGACCATTCATGTGTGTAAATTATCTTTAAAAGTCAAGTGCAATGCACGTGTCGACAACACGCCTTTGATTGAATAATGACATATAGTACCGTACCTATCACAGGAGGTTGGTGGCACCTTAAATTGGGGAGGACGGGCTCATGCGAATGGCTGGAGCGGAATCAGTGGAACGGTACCAAATACATCAAACATGGTTTGATGCCATTCCATTTGCTCCGTTCCAGCCATTATTATGAGCCGTCCTCCCCTCAGCAGCCTCCACTGACATCTACACATAAACATGTATTTTTTTTTTAATGTAATTTATTGCAGATCACAAAATTATTTCAGTATTGTAGTCTATTGTTATCTTCAGCTCTGACAAAGGCTGTGAGGGCGATGCGTAAAGCTAATTAAAGAGTAGTGATACGATCAAGAGCAGTGATACGATCAAGAGCAGTGATACGATCAAGAGTAGTGATACGATCAAGAGTAGTGATACGATCAAGAGCAGTGATACGATCAAGAGTAGTGATACGATCAAGAGCAGGGATACGATCAAGAGTAGTGATACGATCAAGAGCAGTGATACGATCAAGAGTAGTGATACGATCAAGAGCAGTGATACGATCAAGAGTAGTGATACGATCAAGAGTAGTGATACGATCAAGAGCAGTGATACGATCAAGAGCAGTGATACGATCAAGAGTAGTGATACAATCAAGAGCAGTGATAGGATCAAGAGCAGTGATACGATCAAGAGTAGTGATACGATCAAGAGCAGTGATACGATCAAGAGCAGGGATACGATCAAGAGCAGTGATACGATCAAGAGCAGTGATACGATCAAGAGCAGTGATACGATCAAGAGCAGTGATACGATCAAGAGCAGTGATACGATCAAGAGCAGTGATACGATCAAGAGCAGTGATACGATCAAGAGCAGTGATACGATCAAGAGCAGTGATACGATCAAGAGCAGTGATACGATCAAGAGCAGTGATACAATCAAGAGCAGTGATACGAGTGATACGATCAAGAGCAGTGATACGATCAAGAGCAGTGATACGAGTGATACGATCAAGAGCAGTGATACGATCAAGAGCAGTGATACGATCAAGAGTAGTGATACGATCAAGAGCAGTGATACAATCAAGAGCAGTGATACGATCAAGAGTAGTGATACGATCAAGAGCAGTGATACGATCAAGAGCAGTGATACGATCAAGAGCAGTGATACGATCAAGAGCAGTGATACGATCAAGAGCAGTGATACGATCAAGAGCAGTGATACGATCAAGAGCAGTGATACGATCAAGAGCAGTGATACGATCAAGAGCAGTGATACGATCAAGAGCAGTGTGCGGATTACTTATTTTTTCTTCTCTCCGTTTATTGTTGTTATCTAAAACGTACTGTATATCTCGCTAGTTATGAACTAACAAAATCACAACAATTATTTTTCATACATTTATTCAAAACGAAAAAAGAAAGACAATCAAGATTTCACTTCAAGAAACAGGCAAGTGTTACACCACATACATTATTATTATTGAATATATACATACATACATACACACACACATATATAGAATATATTGTATCGTTATGTATCCCATTAATTTTCATGTAGTTTGCACAGCGTGGAAATTAATGCTTTAGTTTATGGCCAATTTTACAACATCTCCGTTCATACAGTTTGATATTTACTGAAACAACAAAATGATTCCTTCATTTAAGTGAGTAATCCAACACCAATCCCCCCCCCCAAATTAAAAGAAGACCCTTTTGAAATAGAAAAGCATTTCAGCAAAACAAATAAAAATAAAATAAAGAAAAAAAAGTTACTGATTTCAAACAAGCAAGAGTTTTTGTTGTCTTGGAAACAGGCAGTGGCACATCATAATCCTTGAACATCTACTCATCTAAATATGACAAACACCATTAGAATGTCACAAACACAGGTCCACGAGCACTCGTGTTTTAAGCAATGGCATTTATCCTGTCAAAAATATCTCTTGTTTATTTTTTTTATAGCTGTGTCGTATAGCTGCTTCGATCTGACGCACAAGTCAAAGTTGGTACATTTTTTAGAGATGGGGCATTCGAAATGTTTTCACTGTTACAACAAAATCATGATAGTAGAAATACTACGTGTTTTAAAGAAAACAGTTGTTTTGGAAAACTTCAATGGAGACTTGCTCGCTGCAGTCCCTTTGTTTGTATCAGTAGAAAGGTGGGGAAGAGGTGAGTGGAGAGAGGAATAGGGGCTCCGGCGTGCGGCACTAGTTACACCAACTCCTTGCTGCCATATGTTACCTATTATGCCATCTGCTAGTGCCCGTCTGGACTGCATCAAATCATTGTAAACAAGCTAGCTAGCTAGCTACAGTAGCAAGGCTGATTGAGGCTATTTTGAGGCGTCCTTTTAGCCAAAATTAATTCCGTAATTTGAATTCCATTTTGCATTCTGGCAACATAGGCTACATATCAATCCTAATCATATATTTCAGCACTATTCTTGAAAACATTGCAGGGTCTTAAGCAAATTAAACTAAACGTTTCAGGAATATGACACAGAAATATGCAGTAGTCTTTTCCTCAGACATGGTCCAGTATTTCCCCCCTTAGTCACTCTTGTTAACATGTTGTTTCCCCTCGGGATGGCAGAAATGCAGAGACGTATCTAACAAGGATCCCGTTACACGTCTCAAGATGGCAGAAATGCAAACTTATCTAACAAGGATACCATTACACGTCTCAAGATGGCAGCAATGCAGAGACGTATCTAACAAGGATACCATTACACGTCTCAAGATGGCAGAAATGCAAACTTATCTAACAAGGATCCCATTACACGTCTCAAGATGGCAGCAATGCAAACTTATCTAACAAGGATACCATTACACATCTCAAGATGGCAGCAATGCAAACTTATCTAACAAGGATACCATTACACTTTTCAAGATTGCATTGCTGCCAACTTATCTAACAAGGATACCATTACACTTTTCAAGATTGAATTGCTGCCAACTTATCTAACAAGGATCCCATTACACTTTTCAAGATGGCAGAAATGCAGAGACGTATCTAACAAGGATCCCATTAAACGTCTCAAGATTGCAGCAATGCAGAGACGTATCTAACAAGGATCCCATTACACATCGCAAGATGGCAGAAATGCAGAGACATATCTAACAAGGATCCCATTACACATCTCAAGATGGCAGCAATGCAGAGACGTATCTAACAAGGATCCCATTACACATCCCAAGATGGCAGAAATGCAGAGACGTATCTAACAAGGATCCCATTACACATCTCAAGATGGCAGTGCAGAAACATCTCTAGTTATTTCTGGAGGACGGTGTGTGTCTCAAATGACACCCTATTCCCTGTAAACTGCACTATTCTGGACCGGGGCCCATGGATCCAAGTGTCCAACGTTATGTTATAACATCTTGAAGAAAATGTGTAGAGCTCGTTAGAATTCAGTAGGTTCAATAATAGGACAGTGTTGCAACATTGCTTTGACAGAGGACTTGCATTGAAAACAAATACAGTTTTGAAGGGAATTTACCTACTGTCCTCAACCTTCTATTACAATTGCAGTTTTACAATCCTAGGACTGAGCACATTAAGCAAGTCCAGACAATTTACTGACAGATTGGATAGAGCGCCAGCACACCACACCTATCAGGTTCAATAATAGCTTGAGTTGCTCTCAATGATTTTCTGCTCCAGTCTCCTTTTGAGTTCAGAGACCAGGGCTGAGCTGACGGGGATTCTAGTAGTCTCAGAGCTGATGTTGCTCTCTCTGCTCTGGCTGGATCTCCTGGAGCCCTTTGAAGCCAGGGCCCCAGAGACGGTCGGCACTGCAGCCCGGGGCCTCTCACTGGGCCTGGGGTCGGCGGACAGAGGGGGACAGGATGGAGGAGACAGACAGGGGGCTCTGGGGGGCAGAGGATTGGGCTTTGATCTAGAGCACCGGGGTCTGATGTTTTTGTTGGGGTTGATGCTGACACTCCCTGCTTCCGGGTCGCCTACAACAAACTTGTTCAACGGGTCATTTCCACCGCCGCCACGGAACGGTACGTTAAACGTCCACGGCTTACGGTCTCTTGACGGTCTCCGTCTGATGATGATGCGACGCGCCGGCATTATCCTGTTGGACTTTGTGTTGCGCAAGAACATAGCCGTGGAGATCAAGACAGTGACGCCTACCAATATGCTAATGACACCAGCGACCATGCCTAGGGCCTTCATTGGGTTGTGCCTACTTTGCAATAAAAAGGCTGCCATAGGCCCCTTGAGTTGAGTCTGTAAAAGAGCACAAAGATAATACTTTTAATCATGCCCATCCACGGGGACTAGATCATCAAACGTTTTAAAACGTTTCATATTTTGGTCCAAAAGCATGCAGGCAAGCAGCAGGGTCAGAGGTCAGACATGAGCCAAGCACTGACAGAGGAGCCCCAGACAGACAACATCTCTATAACGCTAGCAGCATGATGGCCGCAGGAAGTCCTGTGTGGCTCAGTTGGTAAAAGCACGGGGCTAACAACAACAACAGGGTTGGGGAGTTCAATTCCCACAGCTAGTCCATACATGTACTAATAATGTATGTTCTCACTGTAATGATACGTTGCCAAACACCCTTTCATCCCAAACTGCTGTGTCTGTATGATATGATATGATTTAGGGTGTGGTGCTCTACTTTAGGCTGTGCCATTTGGGTCATACACACACTGACTGTTGTCGGGCGTGTGGCAGGTGCATCAGAACAGTTTGTTCTTTTTGTTCACGCGCCGTGACATGTTTTCCAATAAGGATTGTACTGTGGATTAACTTCCTGTGACAGGTTCCTAAAGCCCTACGTTGAATGCTACTGGGTCTTTGGTTTGAGAGTATTATTTGCATGGATATGAAGGAAAAAAAATGGAAAAATAGAGATTACTCTTCTTCTGACAAAGGGATTAACCTTGAGTTTAAGACACTGGCTTGAAAGTAAATGACTTCATCTTTGTTACTTCAGTATAGTCAAACTGTTTAAAATATGCTCTGACGTAGGAGAATTACTATAAAATAAGTCCTACATACTATAATACTAGCACTAGAATTTGACAATATGATCAAAACAGTAAATAGAGATAAAAATAAAGTAGATAAAAATACATTTTTAGGAGTAGAAAAACATATCCCAATCAAATATAAAAGATGGATATGAAAGAACTATAATTGTTTTATATAATATCATATTACAATATGATCATATAATCATATTACAAGTTAGTTAAGAAAAAAAAACGTATTTACAATGACGACCGGTCAAAACCTTTGTGTGTGTGTACTTATTTACTGTTCCTATATAATGTACTCCAGTACTCTCCTTTATAATGTGCTCCAGTACTCTCCTTTATAATGTGCTCCAGTACTCTCCTTTATAATGTGCTCCAGTACTCTCCTTTATAATGTGCTCCAGTACTCTCCTTTATAATGTACTCCAGTACTCTCCTATATAATGTACTCCAGTACTCTCCTTTATAATGTACTCCAGTACTCTCCTTTATAATGTGCTCCAGTACTCTCCTTTATAATGTGCTCCAGTACTCTCCTTTATAATGTACTCCAGTACTCTCCTATATAATGTGCTCCAGTACTCTCCTATATAATGTACTCCAGTACTCTCCTATATAATGTACTCCAGTACTCTCCTATATAATGTGCTCCAGTACTCTCCTTTATAATGTGCTCCAGTACTCTCCTTTATAATGTGCTCCAGTACTCTCCTTTATAATGTACTCCAGTACTCTCCTTTATAATGTGCTCCAGCACTCTCCTTTATAATGTGCTCCAGTACTCTCCTTTATAATGTGCTCCAGTACTCTCCTTTATAATGTGCTCCAGTACTCTCCTTTATAATGTACTCCAGTACTCTCCTTTATAATGTACTCCAGTACTCTCCTTTATAATGTGCTCCAGTACTCTCCTATATAATGTACTCCAGTACTCTCCTATATAATGTGCTCCAGTACTCTCCTTTATAATGTGCTCCAGTACTCTCCTTTATAATGTACTCCAGTACTCTCCTTTATAATGTGCTCCAGTACTCTCCTACATAATGTGCTCCAGTACTCTCCTATATAATGTACTCCAGTATGTAGTGCCGTCCTTGAGATGGTCTTGTCTATTCATGTTCCGTATTATGTCAATTTTCATGTTCTGTGTGGAACCCAGGAAGAGTAGCTGTTGCCTTTGTAAACAGCTAATGGGGATCCTAATAACATACCAAATACCAATACAAGAATCCAATAGAAAAATCCTATCCTTTATAATGTGCTTTGCTACTCTTTTACAGACAAAGAAGTAAAAAAAATATATTGTCTTTAAAGTATCATAAAGTAATGTCTTGCAGACATAATAAGGTGATATATAAAATGTAGTCTGTATAGTCCAGTGGGATGGGTCTCATGGTCATTTGGGCCTTCGGATAACTCTGATGAAATTGGCCTGGGGGTTGACGCGAGCTTTCTTCACTGTTCTACAGTACAAGGTAGTGGATATACAGATTGTTAGTAAGATTGTGAAGCCGACTATGCCCAAAAAAAGTCCAATAACATTTGATGGGCGCTTGATGAGGTTCAGGAAGTTTGCAATTATTCGAGCTTTGATCTGAAAAGCACAATGCAACACAGAAGACAACAGAGATAATATTCACACAGAGATAATATTGTGGTATTCTATTCTTCTCGGATATGATGTTAAAGTTAACAAAGAGGAAGGTAGGCTTTAAAATTCATGCAATCAATGAATGCAAATTTGGAAACAAAAATACACTTAATGAGTATGTACATTTTTACAATATAAAAACAAACAAAATATAAACAATTGAAATAGCACTTTCTTTATGTTTCTATTAGAGGAGAGTTTGTTTTTAAAATATCACTTAACAGGCTTGACAGAGCTAATGCTGCTGGCGTTAGTTTACCCAAATTATTGATTTCCTTACCCTGTAAGCAGCCTATGAATAAGGTGTGACAGCAGGGTTAGAAAATTAGGCAGTTAGGGTTAGGAAATTAGGCAGTTAGGGTTAGGAAATTAGGCAGTTAGGGTTAGGAAATTAGGCAGTTAGGGTTAGGAAATTAGGCAGTTAGGGCGAGGCAGTTAGGGTTAGGAAATTGGGCAGTTAAGGTTAGGAAATTGGGCAGTTAGGGTTAGGCAGTAAGGGTTAGGAAATTAGGCAGTAAGGTTGAGGAAATTGGGCAGTTAGGGTTAGGAAATTAGGCAGTTAGGGTTAGGAAATTAGGCAGTAAGGGTTATGAAATTAGGCAGTTAGGGTTAGGGAATTAGGTAGTTAGGGTTAGGAAATTAGGCAGTAAGGGTGAGGAAATTCGGCAGTAGGCAGTTAGGGTTAGGAAGTTAGGCAGTTAGGGTTAGGAAATTAAGTAGTTAGGCAGTTAGGGTTTGGCAGTTAGGTTAGGGTTATTACTCTACGGTTAAGATCAGGAAATATTCAACCTACCGCCTCAGTGATGTCGATGTTGACCACGGCGGTAGTGCTGAAGGACGGAGACCCTCGATCCCGGGCTTGGACCACCAGAGACCACCTGCAGTCCTTCTGCTTGGTGATGTTCTGCACGATCTCCATGGACTTGATGTACGACTTGAGCTTGATCTCTCCAGTCTCTGCGTTGATGTCGAAGATGTTGTCCGGCTCAGCTTGCATAATGGAATACTCAATGACGTTATTGGGCGACTCTGCATCGGCATCTATGGCCTGAATGGATAAAAAAAACGAAAAAGCAGAAAAACGAAACACATTATTTACTTAAAAATTGCGCTGGACTGGAACGGTTCTTTCAGATGATTATCATCCAACAAAAACAAGCATTCAATGTACAGTGTTTACCAGGGGTGTAATGATTCACACAGTGTTTACTAGGGGTGTAATGATTCACACAGTGTTTATCAGGGGTGTAATGATTCACACAGTGTTTACCAGGGGTGTAATGATTCACACAGTGTTTACCAGGGGTGTAATGATTCACACAGTGTTTACCAGGGGTGTAATGATTCACACAGTGTTTACTAGGGGTGTAATGATTCACACAGTGTTTACCAGGGGTGTAATGATTCACACAGTGTTTACCAGGGGTGTAATGATTCACACAGTGTTTACCAGGAGTGTAACGATTCACACAGTGTTTACCAGGGGTGTAATGATTCACACAGTGTTTACCAGGGGTGTAATGATTCACACAGTGTTTACCAGGGGTGTAATGATTCACACAGTGTTTACTAGGGGTGTAATGATTCACACAGTGTTTACTAGGGGTGTAATGATTCAGACAGTGTTTACCAGGGGTGTAATGATTCACACAGTGTTTACTAGGGGTGTAATGATTCACACAGTGTTTAATAGGGGTGTAATGATTCACACAGTGTTTACTAGGGGTGTAATGATTCACACAGTGTTTACCAGGGGTGTAATGATTCACACAGTGTTTACTAGGGGTGTAATGATTCACACAGTGTTTACCAGGGGTGTAATGATTCACACAGTGTTTACTAGGGGTGTAATGATTCACACAGTGTTTACTAGGGGTGTAATGATTCACACAGTGTTTACCAGGGGTGTAATGATTCACACAGTGTTTACCAGGGGTGTAATGATTCACACAGTGTTTACCAGGGGTGTAATGATTCACACAGTGTTTACTAGGGGTGTAATGATTCACACAGTGTTTACTAGGGTGTAATGATTCACACAGTGTTTACTAGGGTGTAATGATTCACACAGTGTTTAGGATCAAACCGAACCGATGGCCAGTGAACCATTACAACTCTAGGACAGGGGTTCCCAAACCTTTTCACTCAGGCCCCCCTTCCAGCATTGGGGAAAATGTTTTGACTCATCAATCTACACATGATACCACATAATGACAAGGCAAAACCTGTTTTTTTCTTTTTATAAATGTTTGCTAATTTATTACAAATAAAAAAACAGAAATACATTATTTACATAATTATTCAGACCTTTTGCTATAAGACTCGAAATTGAGCTCAGGTGCATCCTGTTTCCATTGATCATCCTTGAGATGTTTCTACAACTTGATTGGAGTCCACCTGTGGTCAATTGAATTGATTGGACATGAATAGGAAAGGGACACACCTGTCTAAGGTCCCACCGTTGATAGTGCATATCAGAGCAAAAACCAAGCCATGAGGTCAAAGGAATTGCCGGTAGTGCTCGGAGACAGAATTGTGTCGAGGCACAGATCTGGGGAAGGGTATCAAAAACAACACAGTGGCCTCCATCATTCTTAAATGGAAGAAGTGAACCACCAAGACTTTTCCTAGAGCTGGCCGCCCAGCCAAACTCAATGCCAAGTGTCACGTCTGGAGGAAACCTGTCACCATCCCTATGGTGAAGCATGGTGGTGGCAACACCATGCTGTGGAAATATTTTTCAGTGGCAGGGACTGGGAGACTCGTCAGGTTCGAGAGAAAGATGAACCGAGCAAAGTACAGAGAAATCCTTGATGAAAACCTGCTCCAGAGCACTCAGGACCTCAGACTGGGGTGAAGGTTCACCTTCCAACAGGACAACAATCCTAAGCATACAGCCAAAACAAAGCAGGAGTGGCTTCGGGACAAGTCTCTGAATGTCCTTGAGTGATCCAGCCAGAGCCCGGACTTGAACCCGATCAAACATCTCTGGAGTGACCCGAAAATAGCTGTGCAGCGACTGAAAGATTAGTGGAATCTGTGTGGGTAGCTGGAAAGGTAGGATGACTGACAGTGAAGGTGTCAGAATGGCACAAATGACCCGATATCAGGGTACTCATGTCAACATGTTTGCTTTCAGAGCATATTTGATCCCAAACGTGTCAGGTGACAGAGGAATGGATCTGAATGAGGCAGGAATTCCTTTAACCATAAAGTGGTATATTTACTGAGTAGTCTGTGTTGCATCACAAAGGAAACAAATAACATGTATTCAATCAAATTCATAATCAAAGATCAAATCATATCATTCATTAGTAAAATTTTTTAGGGAGGTCAACAGTTCAGTTCATTAAGAAGTCAATAGTAATCATCCGCGAGTCATTTAGGCTCGTAACTATTTATCATAAATCATGAAAGAATACAAACAGTGAATGGTTATTCAATCTATAATCCCCATTATCAAAGTCAATCAGTTAGCAAACAATTATGTTTCTCATTTCACTCTTTCACTTGTCTTCATGTGTACATATAATTAATTTCAATACATATGAACCATATCGATTGCATAATTGGCTTATGAGGATCCGTAGGGCCGGGATCATTGACAATTCACATTACACAATATGTTTGAAGCATGCGCTCCAAGCCGCAATAACTATAAACAATAACTGATGGCCCATCTCCGGATCGCAACAGATAGTTCAGATGAACGGTAACAGAGTCGGTGGACTTACGTGGATTCATGGATGCACAGAACTTCTGGATCAGATGTAATTAAGGAAGAGAAAGCAGCGAGATCAGGCGATGGCAAATTCCGCCTTTTATGGAGTTGAGATCTGTCAGACATTTCCACCTGACCTAATTAAAGCGCCCCTGGCCCAGCTGAGTAAATGGCAATGAATTAAAGGATTATTCCACCAACTCCATGGGCCTTTTCTACAGCGACACTCCCCATCAAACCTGACAGTGTTTGAGAGGATCTGCAGAGAAGAATGGGAAAAGCTCCACAAATACAGGTGTGCCAAGCTTGTAGCGTCATACCCACGAAGACTCGAGGCTGTAATCGCTGCCAAAGGTGTTTAAAAAAAATACTGTGTAAACGGTCTGAATACTTGTGTAAATGTAATATTACAGTTTTTTATTTGTAATACATTTGCAACAATTTCTAAAAACATGTTTTTGTTTTGTGCTTATGGGGTATTGTGATGTCATTATGGGGTATTGTGATGTCATTATGGGGTATTGTGATGTCATTATGGGGTATTGTGTGTAAATTGATGAGGGAAAAAATATATATACATTTTTTACAATAAGGCTGTAACGTAACAAAATGTGGAAAAAGTCAAGGGGTCTGAATACTTTCCGAATGCACTGTATAGGCTAAGAAACCTAGCTAAATAACGTTAGCTAACATGGGATAGTTGATCTGGACATGACCAGTTGGTAATAGCTCTGGAAGGTTTCCAATGACTGACATGACAAGAGGAACACTGATGATGCACTACACAATTGTGAAAGTGCACCTTCATTCTACTGTTACTATTACAGCCCCACCGTTGCGGAACCACTGCTCTAGAATATACCTCTACACACCACATGGCTACTGTACAAACCTCTACTTTAGGGATCTATAAAGTGCTATCTTATCCTATCTTATTGCCACTGTACATACCTCTACCCTAACAGGTGCACCGATGATCATGGTCCTCTCCACAAAGCTGTCATCAAACTCTGGAACGTGGTCGTTCATGTCAAGGACAGTGACAAACACCTCCGCCAGGCTGTACTTGCCCTCTGTGTCCTCTGCCTTCACGTAGAAGTTGTACTTGGACTTGACCTCAGCATCCAGAGTGGCCCAGGCCTGGGTGTAGATGATGCCTGAGGACGGGTGGATGAGAAACCTGGAATACACAACAGTGTATTAGCAGGATATTGACATTATATTAGCAGAATATTGGCAGTATTTTAGCATTATATTGGCAGTATATTGATAGTATATTAACATTATATTGACAGTATATTAAGAGTAAGTTGGCAGTATATTGGTAGTATACAAGCAATATGTTGTCAGTATATTAGCAGTATATTGGTAGTATACAAGCAATATATTGTCAGTATATTAGCAGTATATTGGCAGTATTTAGGCAGTACACTCTTAGAAAAAGTTGCTATCTAGAACCCAAAAGGGTTCTTCGGCTGTCCCCATAGCAGAAACCTTTGAAGAACCCTTTTTAGTTCCAGGTAGAACCCTTTCCACAGAGGGCTCTACCTGGAACCATCAAGGGTTCTCCTAAGGGGACAGCCGAAGAACCATTTTGGTACCTTTTATTCTAAGAGTGTATATTGGCAGTATTTTTTTACAGTATATTTGTAGTATTTTAGCAGTGCATTAGCAGTATATTGGCAGTATTTTAGCAGTGCATTAGCAGTATATTGGCAGTATTTTAGAAGTGCATTAGCAGTATATTGGCAGTATTTTAGCAGTGCATTAGCAGTATATTGGCAGTATTTTAGCAGTGCATTAGCAGTATATTGGGAGTTATGTAACAATCAAGGTTATGCACTACTGTATGTACTGTGCACAACAGTTTAATCTTGGATTAAATCTCATGGGGAAAATATATCAAGACCCGTGTTGCAGATGATAAATTATTCTGTATTATCACCAAGGTCATTTTTTTGTCCAGTACACATTTTTTTTTGTCCAATATTCTGTTAAAGTGGCACATATTCAGCCATTTTCCAACATTTTCTTTTTTTAGAACGTATTCCCTGTGAAAATTAACAAATACAAGGCAAACTGTTAACTTTCACACATTTATCATTTACTTCCTGCGTCAAGACGGCAAGCAAAACTGGAAGATAACTTGACACTTATTTTTTCAATGTTCTGCCTGTATTGCTTTCCATAGCAGAGCTCCAGCTGCCACATTGCATGTTAATTGGCCCTCTCTACACGAGACATCCAGGCCTGGCAGGCTATTTTTCACCCTGCAATCCAATTACAAGATTAACCAGTCAGTATCGTGCCCCAATCTTAAGAGTAAGCTGTTACAGGAGGGAGGAGAAGAGCTACAAGCATAGCCAACCTAATACTGAAATACTGTCTTCTCCCATCTTCCAATCAAAGGGGAAGAATCTGAGTTGAGAGATGGTTGACCTGGAGCAGGATTAGTTAACCCAAGTCAAACTCATTCATTTTTATCCACAATAATCACAGATGGAATGCCATGAAAAATGTGAATCTCTCTGAGACTGATCAGTCAGTAGGAGGTTGGTTCATCTGATGGTGAGCGTTGTTGTTAGGTCTGGGTGGAGAGTAGACACAAGTAAACACCGTTTACACTACTTTTTTAAATTTTTCACATCTATTGCCGGAAAAAGCCATATAAAATATACTCCGCTGTACTTTATTCACTGTGAACCCACGTTTTTCTACCATTCTATCACTGTTGCTTGAGCGATTGGGACCCAATACAAAGACCCAGCGGGTTTCCCCACGTTTTTCTACCATTCTATCACTGTTGCTTGAGCGATTGGGACCCAATACAAAGACCCAGCGGGTTTCCCCACGTTTTTCTACCATTCTATCACTGTTGCTTGAGCGATTGGGACCCAATACAAAGACCCAGCGGGTTTCCCCACGTTTTTCTACCATTCTATCACTGTTGCTTGAGCGATTGGGACCCAATACAAAGACCCAGCGGGTTTCCCCACGTTTTTCTACCATTCTATCACTGTTGCTTGAGCGATTGGGACCCAATACAAAGACCCAGCGGGTTTCCCCACGTTTTTCTACCATTCTATCACTGTTGCTTGAGCGATTGGGACCCAATACAAAGACCCAGCGGGTTTCCCCACGTTTTTCTACCATTCTATCACTGTTGCTTGAGCGATTGGGACCCAATACAAAGACCCAGCGGGTTTCCCCACGTTTTTCTACCATTCTATCACTGTTGCTTGAGCGATTGGGACCCAATACAAAGACCCAGCGGGTTTCCCCACGTTTTTCTACCATTCTATCACTGTTGCTTGAGCGATTGGGACCCAATAATACAAAGACCCAGCGGGTTTCCCCACGTTTTTCTACCATTCTATCACTGTTGCTTGAGCGATTGGGACCCAATACAAAGACCCAGCGGGTTTCCCCACGTTTGTCCTCACGCATAATCAGGCATAACAAATTATTATATTGCTTAAGTGATCATTTCTGCCCATTTTGTTCTATTCAACTGGCTCCACACCAACAGATTAATGGATTTTATTCAAATCTTCATGTTCAACAATCATTGGTATTGGCAGGACTCCACTGTACTTACAAATCAGATCCGGATCCATAGATGGAGTACTTGACTTCACCCCAAAGGCCAGAGTCTGGATCATTGGCCTGGAATGCAAAAAACGAGAAAGAGAGTTAGAATGCTGGAACAGAACATAGAGAGGACACACGTTGGAATGTTGGAACAGAACATAGAGAGGACACACGTTGGAATGCTGGAACAGAACATAGAGAGGACACACGTTGGAATGTTGGAACAGAACATAGAGAGGACACACGTTGGAATGTTGGAACAGAACATAGAGAGGACACACGTTGGAATGTTGGAACAGAACATAGAGAGGACACACGTTGGAATGTTGGAACAGAACATAGAGAGGACACATGTTGGAATGCTGGAACAGAACATAGAGAGGACACACATTGGAATATTGGAACAGAACATAGAGAGGACACACGTTGGAATGTTGGAACAGAACATAGAGAGGACACATGTTGGAATGCTGGAACAGAACATAGAGAGGACACACGTTGGAATGTTGGAACAGAACATAGAGAGGACACACGTTGGAATATTGGAACAGAACATAGAGAGGACACACGTTGGAATGCTGGAACAGAACATAGAGAGGACACACGTTGGAATGCTGGAACAGAACATAGAGAGGACGCACGTTGGAATGTTGGAACAGAACATAGAGAGGACACATGTTGGAATGCTGGAACAGAACATAGAGAGGACGCACGTTAAGGAAAGATAAAGGAAACATAAAGGAAAGGATAGAAGTTAGAATGTTGGAACAGAACATAGAGGAGACAATAGAAGTTAGAATGTTGGAACAGAACATAGAGAGGATAGAAGTTAGAATGTTGGAACAGAACATAGAGGAGACAATAGAAGTTAGAATGTTGGAACAGAACATAGAGGAGAGGATAGAAGTTAGAATGTTGGAACAGAACATACAGGAGACAATAGAAGTTAGAATGTTGGAACAGAACATAGAGAGGATAGAAGTTAGAATGTTGGAACAGAACATAAAGGAGAGGGCAGAAGTTAGAATGTTGGAACAGAACATAAAGGAGAGGGTAGAAGTTAGAATGTTGGAACAGAACATAGAGGAGACAATAGAAGTTAGAATGTTGGAACAGAACATAGAGAGGATAGAAGTCAGAATGTTGATAGAGTGCTGGAAAGAAACAGAGAGGATAGAAGTCAGAATGTTGATAGAGTGCTGGAAAGAAACAGAGAGGATAGAAGTCAGAATGTTGATAGAGTGCTGGAAAGGAAAAGAGAGGATAGAAGTCAGAATGTTGATAGAGTGCTGGAAAGGAACAGAGAGGATAGAAGTCAGAATGTTGATAGAGTGCTGGAAAGGAACAGAGAGGATAGAAGTCAGAATGTTGATAGAGTGCTGGAAAGAAACAGAGAGGATACAAGTCAGAATGTTGATAGAGTGCTGGAAAGGAACAGAGAGGATAGAAGTCAGAATACTGGTAGATTGCTGGGAAAGGAATATAGAGGAGAGGAGTCAGAATACTGGAAGGGAACAGAGAAATTAGAATCCTGGTAGAATGCTTGAACGGAACAGAGAGGAGAAAAGAGAAGTTAGAATATTGGAATGGAACATAGAGGAGAGGAGATAGAATGTTGGTAGAATGTTGGAGCGGAACATAGAGGAAAGGAGTTAGAATGTTGGAACGGAACAGAGAGGAGAGGAGTTAGAATGTTGGAACGGAACAGGGGAGAGGAGTTAGAATGTTGGAACGGAACATAGAGGAGAGGAGTTAGAATGTTGGAACGGAACATAGAGGAGAGGAGTTAGAATGTTGGAACGGAACATAGAGGAGAGGAATTAGAATGTTGGAACGGAACATAGAGGAGAGGAGGTAGAATGTTGGAGAGGAACATAGAGGAGAGGAGTTAGAATGTTGGAACGGAACATAGAGGAGAGGAGTTAGAATGTTGGAACGGAACATAGAGGAGAGGAGTTAGAATGTTGGAACGGAACATAGAGGAGAGGAGGTAGAATGTTGGAGAGGAACATAAGAGGAGAGGAGTTAGAATTTTGGTAGAATGTTGGAACGGAACATAGAGGAGAGGAGTTAGAATGTTGGAACGGAACAGAGAGGAGAGGAGTTAGAATTTTGGTAGAATGTTGGAACGGAACAGAAAGGAGAGGAGTTAGAATTTTGGTAGAATGTTGGAATGGAACATAAACGAGAGGAGTTAGAATTTTGGTAGAATGTTGGAACGGAACATAAAGGAGAGGAGTTAGAATGTTGAAACGGAACAGAAAGGAGAGGAGTTAGAATTTTGGTAGAATGTTGGAACGGAACATAAAGGAGAGGAGTTAGAATGTTGGAACGGAACATAAAGGAGAGGAGTTAGAATGTTGGAACGGAACATAAAGGAGAGGAGTTAGAATGTTGGAACGGAACATAAAAGAGAGTAGTTAGAACGTTGGAACGGAACATAAAGGAGAGGAGTTAGAATGTTGGAACGGAACATAAAAGAGAGTAGTTAGAATGTTGGAACGGAACAGAGAGGAGAGGAGTTAGAATTTTGGTACCTATGCATAAGCATGTCAGGGCTCTTTAAAAAGTATCCAATCACCCAGGAAATAAACGCATATCAAACATTTTATTTTTCCAATATTACATAACAATATTATTCATAATAATAACAACAATTTCCACATTAATATTTATAGTTTTAACAACTGATTTTTGGGGACAATATTGTTGAGTAGGGAGTCCATTGGGACACAAGGTCATTGATTGAAGGTCACTGTCCATTTGCTGATTGGAACAGTCTGAGGATAACACACTAGAGAGGATCTTACTCTAAGCTAAAACACACCGAACAATGTGGGGAGGATTTCACCCCAGCAGGGTCTGTCTACTAGGCTCCCATTCCCTGGGGTGATTAGGACACAGTCACACCACAGGGACACCACAGGGACACCACAGTGTAAAGGCCAATATGATTGACCCTAAAGAAATGTTTCCTTCTCACCAACTCTAATTCCTGCTAAACGGTAACTACTAGTCGTGTAACATTATAAATACTCGTAGTATGGAAGCAGATTCATCCCAAAATAAATACAGATAACAACATTGAAATAAAATTGATATTGGAGTATTGTTTTTTCCTATTATTGTTGTTTCAATACATTTATTTGCATTTATTGAATCTGGTTCCATAGTTGAGTATTGTATGGAGAAAGTCAATCATATAAGCATTACGTCTCTACGGGCATTTTGTGGAAATCCCTCAAGCTGGAAATCCCTGCTTCCTCTCAGCTTCCAATTACCCATAACCATTAATATCCATCTATCGGTGGATTATTGTTGTGAGATTACATAATCATATTTTGGTGGCAGTGATGTTTGAGTAGAGTTGAATAATCCAGATGTACTCACGGTGACAGACACAACGTTGGAGCCTCCGGGGGAGTTCTCCGGGATACGTGCGATGTAATACTCTGAGGTGAACCTGGGAGTGTTGTCATTGGTGTCCAAAAGGTGAATCACAATGTCAGCTGTCGCACTGAACCTCTCAGGGGTGTCAATCTCCACAGCCAGTAACTGGTAGAGGAAAATGCTATGTTAAAGCCATAAAATACTCACTGCTATTCTTGCTGTTATACTATAGTAAATAATTGTTGAAGGAATGAGCATGATGCCTGCAATGCCAGAGTTGTGGGTTAGATTCCCACTGGGGTCAAAAATACAAAATATATGGAAGCACTACTTTAAGTGACTTTGGATAAAAGAGTCTGCTAAATTATTATTATTTTATAAGTCATAGGTTATTACTGTATAACTACCAATGTAATTGCTTACCACATAATTACTATTGTAATGACTTATTGTATAATTACCATTGTAATTTTTTATTGTATAATTACCATTGTAATTTCTTATTGTATAATTACCATTGTAATTTCTTATTGTATAATTACCATTGTAATTTCTAACAGTATAATTACCATTGTAATTTCTTATTGTATAATTACTATTGTAATTTCTAACTGTATAATTACTATTGTAATTTCTAACTGTATAATTACCATTGTAATTTCTTATTGTATAATTACCATTGTAATTTCTAACTGTATAATTACCATTGTAATTTCTAACTGTATAATTACTATTGTAATTTCTAATTGTATAATTACCATTGTAATTTCTTATTGTATAATTACCATTGTAATTTCTTATTGTATAATTACTATTGTAATTTCTAACTGTATAATTACCATTGTAATTTCTAACTGTATAATTACCATTGTAATTTCTTAGTAAATACCTAGTAATTTCTGTACCATCAAAATAAAATCATATCCAATCTACATTGTCCCTCTTAGGATCAAACATTTGTTATTCCAGTTTGTCATGGAGTACCAATCAAAAGTTTGGACACATCTACTCATTCCAGGGTTTTTCTCATTTGTACTATTTTCTACATTGTAGAATAAAAGTGAAGACATCAAAACAATGAAATAACACATATGGAATCATGTAGTAACCAGAACAACAGTGTTAAATCTAAATATATTTTAGATTTTAGATTCTTCAAAGTAGACACCCTTTGCCTTGATGACAGCTTTGCACACTCTTGGCATTCTCTCAACCAGCTTCATGAGGTAGTTCATTTGTTAATTTAAAAGTTAATTTGTGGAATTTCTTTCTCTTTCTTAATGCGTTTGAGCCAGTTGTGTTGTGACAAGGTAGAAGATATACTGAACATAGCCCTGCTTGGTAAAATACCATAATATGGCAAGAAAAACTCAATAAATAAGAAAAGAGAAACGACAGCCCATCATTACTCTAAGACATCAGTCAATACGGAACATTTCAAGAACTTTAAAAAAAATGCAGGTGCAGTCGCAAAAACCATCAAACTCTATGATGAAACTGGCTCTCATGAAGACCCAGAGGTACCTCTGCTGCAGAGGATAAGTTCATTACAGTTACCAGCCTCAGAAATTGCAGCCCAAATAAATGCCTCAGAGTTCAAGTAACAGACAAATCTCAACATCAACTGTTCGGTGAAGACTGTGAGAATCAGGCCTTCGTGGTCAAATTGCTGCAAAGAAACCCCTTCTAGGACACCAATAATAAGAAGAGACTTGCTTGGGCCAAGAAATACAAGCAATGGACCTTAGACCGGTGGAAATCCAAATTTGAGATTTTTGGGTTCCAACCGCTGTGTCTTTGTGAGACACAGAGCAGCCAACAAGTGCTCAGCATATGTGGGAACTCCTTCAAGACTGTTGGAAAAGCATTCCAGGTGAAGCTGGTTGAGAGAATGCCATGTGTGCAAAGCCGTCATCAAGGCAAAGGGTGGCTACTTGTGTAACACTTTTGGTTACTACATGATTCCAAATGTGTTATTTCGTAGTTTTGATTTCTTCACTATTATTCTACAATGTAGAAAATCTTTGTTTTTTAAAAGAAAACCCTTGAATGAGTAGGTGTGTCCAAACTTTTGACTGGTACTGTAAATGCAGCTGAAAATGGTGTGAAATACCTTGTATGTTAAGGATTTGCCTTTTTCATAGTCGATGGCAGCAGAGTCTTCAACGATGACGGTGACCTGTGCTTCATTGAGGACCGTCTGGGGCACCACTCTGAGTACACGACCAGGCCCCACCAATCTCAGTTTAAATTTAGCATTCGCCCCCTGTCAGAGAAAACACACACCTACATGAATCTGCCATCTATGACAACATTCATGGCAGATACCAAGATCTCTGACCTCTGTTTGACAACAATCATTTTAATCTATCTAATGGGCTGAGAGGGGAAAAAAAACTGTCAATGGATACAATTATTATATAATGTAAAAAAAATTGCAGATGAGAATTCTGGGAATAATGATGATAATGACAGCCATCTTAATCTAAATTAACTATTGACATTCCTGGGA
>NC_143037.1:6740000-6807500 GCF_057628025.1 Oncorhynchus mykiss | reverse complement strand
CAGAGGAGGCCAGTAGGGCCAGATTCCTGAACCTGGAGAGTATGCCGGCTGGCCATTCCATGTCCGGGTGTATTTCCCCCCTGTAGGCATTGACTGCCCAGGTATGTAAAGTCAGTAATTCCACAGGTAAAGCAAAATGTTGTGGATTAAGGACTCTATAAGATTTCTTCCTGATGTTTAGTAGTTCCAAACGACTATATTTGTGTAAACATGTAGACCGCCGTATGAATAACACCAAACGAAAGTGAGAGACATACAATCAGAGCTTGTTTCAAGAAGATCACCATAGTCAACGTGCCAAAGAACGCCAAGGTCACTTGCCTAAATTAATATCGTCCCCGTAGCGTTCAGATTTATAGCCATGAAATGCTTTGAAAGGCTGGACATGGCTCACATCAACACCGTCATCCCAGACAATGACGCAATCTCTATTACACTGCACACTGCCCTCACCCACCTGAACAAAAAGAATACCAAGGTAAGAATTATGTTAATTTACTACAGTTAAGCATTCAGCACAGTAGTCCCCTCTAAATTCATCACCAAGCTCAGGACCCTGGGACTGAAACCCTAACCTCTGCAACTAGAACCTGGACTTCCTGACGGGCCTCAGGGCTAGGGTAGCAACCTGGACTTCCTGACGGGCCTAAGGGTAGCAACAACACATCCGCCACGCTGACCATCAACATGGGGGTCCCTTAGGGGTGTGTGCTCAGTCCCCTCCTGTACTCCCTGTTCACCCACGACCGCATGGACACCCACGACTCCAACACAATCATTAAGTTTGCTGACAACATTACTGTAGTAGGACTGATCACTGATGAGGCAGCCTATAGGGAGGAGGTCAGAGACCTGGCAGTGGAGTACCAGGACAACAAACTCTCCCTCAACGTCAGCACGACAAATGAGCTGACTGTGGACTACAGGAAACAGAGGGACAAGCACTCCCCCATCCACATCGATGGGGCTGTAATCGAGCAGGTCGAGAGCTTCAAATTTCTCGGTGTCCACATCACTAAGCGTCTCTTCCCTCTCAGGAGGCGGAAGATATTTGGCATGGGCCCTCAGATCCTCAGAAAGTTCTACAGCTGCACATTGAGAGCATCTTGAATGGCTGCATCACGGCTTGGTAAGGCAACTGGCGCTACAGAGGGTGGTGAGGTCGGCCTAGACCATCACTGAGGCCGAACTCCCTTCCATCAAGGACCTCTATACCAGGCGGTGTCAGAAGAAGGCCAAAATATGGTCAAAGACTCCAGCCACCCAAGCCATAGACTGTTCTCTCTGCTACCGTACGGCAGGTGGTACCAATGCAACAAGTCTGTAACCAGCAGGACCCTGAACAACTTCTACCCAAAAGCCATAAGACAACAACAAAAGCCATGATAAACAACAATAGCTAATCAGATGGCTACCCAGACTACCTGCATTGATTCTTATTTGAAACTAACTTTCTTGCATTGACTCCATGCACACCCACTGGACTCTACCCACCCACTGGACTCTACCCACCCACTGGACTCTACCCACCCACTGGACTCTACCCACCCACTGGACTCTACCCACCCACTGGACTCTACCATCACACTGGACTCTACCCACCCACTGGACTCTACCCACCCACTGGACTCTACCCACCCACTGGACTCTACCCACCTACTGGACTCTACCCACCCACTGGACTCTACCCACCCACTGGACTCTACCCACCCACTGGACTCTACCATCACACTGGACTCTACCATCACACTGGACTCTACCCACCTACTGGACTCTACCATCACACTGGACTCTACCATCACACTGGACTCTACCATCACACTGGACTCTACCATCACACTGGACTCTACCCACCTACTGGACTCTACCATCACACTGGACTCTACCATCACACTGGACTCTACCATCACACTGGACTCTACCCACCTACTGGACTCTACCATCACACTGGACTCTACCATCACACTGGACTCTACCATCACACTGGACTCTACCATCACACTGGACTCTACCCACCTACTGGACTCTACCATCACACTGGACTCTACCCACTGGACTCTACCCACCCACTGGACTCTACCCACTGGACTCTACCATCACACTGGACTCTACCCACCCACTGGACTCTACCCACTGGACTCTACCCACCCACTGGACTCTACCCACTGGACTCTACCATCACACTGGACTCTACCCACTGGACTCTACCCACCCACTGGACTCTACCCACCCACTGGACTCTACCCACCTACTGGACTCTACCCACCCACTGGACTCTACCATCACACTGGACTCTACCCACTGGACTCTACCCACCTACTGGACTCTACCATCACACTGGACTCTACCATCACACTGGACTCTACCCACTGGACTCTACCATCACACTGGACTCTACCCACCCACTGGACTCTACCCACCTACTGGACTCTACCCACCCACTGGACTCTACCATCACACTGGACTCTACCCACTGGACTCTACCCACCTACTGGACTCTACCATCACACTGGACTCTACCATCACACTGGACTCTACCCACTGGACTCTACCCACCCACTGGACTCTACCCACCCACTGGACTCTACCCACCTACTGGACTCTACCCACCCACTGGACTCTACCATCACACTGGACTCTACCCACTGGACTCTACCCACCTACTGGACTCTACCATCACACTGGACTCTACCATCACACTGGACTCTACCCACCCACTGGACTCTACCCACTGGACTCTACCCACCCACTGGACTCTACCCACCTACTGGACTCTACCATCACACTGGACTCTACCATCACACTGGACTCTACCATCACACTGGACTCTACCCACCCACTGGACTCTACCCACCTACTGGACTCTACCATCACACTGGACTCTACCATCACAGTGGACTCTACCATCACACTGGACTCTACCATCACACTGGACTCTACCATCACACTGGACTCTACCATCACACTGGACTCTACCCACCCACTGGACTCTACCCACCTACTGGACTCTACCATCACACTGGACTCTACCATTACACTGGACTCTACCATCACACTGGACTCTACCATCACACTGGACTCTACCATCACACTGGACTCTACCCACCTACTGGACTCTACCCACTGGACTCTACCCACCCACTGGACTCTACCCACCCACTGGGCTCTACCCACTGGACTCTACCCACTGGACTCTACCCACTGGACTCCACCCACTGGACTCTACCCACTGGACTCTACCCACCCACTGGACTCTGCCCACCCACTGGACTCTACCCACTGGACTCTACCCACCCATTGGACTCTACCCACTGGACTCTACCCACCCACTGGACTCTACCCACTGGACTCTACCCACCCACTGGACTCTACCCACCCACTGGACTCTACCCACCTACTGGACTCTACCCACCCACTGGACTCTACCCACCTACTGGACTCTACCCACCCACTGGACTCTACCCACTGGACTACCCACTGGACTCCACCCACTGGACTCTACCCACTGGACTCTACCCACTGGACTCCACCCACTGGACTCTACCCACTGGACCCTACCCACCCACTGGACTCTACCCACCCACTGGACTCTACCCACCCACTGGACTCTACCCACCTACTGGACTCTACCCACCCACTGGACTCTACCCACCCACTGGACTCTACCCACCTACTGGACTCTACCCACCTACTGGACTCTACCCACCCACTCACACATACTACACTGACACCCCAATACACACACACACACACACACACACACACACACACACACACACACACACACACACACACACACACACACACACACACACACACACACACATACACACACACACACACACACACACACACACACTGGTACACCCTGTATACAGCCATGTTATTACCTCCCTGTATATAGTCATGTTATTACCTGGTATTCCCTGTATATAACCATGTTATTACCTCCCTGTATATAGCCATGTTATTACCTGGTACTCCCTGTATATAGCCATGCTATTACCTGGTACTTCCTGTATATAGCCATGTTATTACCTCCCTGTATATAGCCATGTTATTACCAGGTACTTCCTGTATATAGCCATGTTATTACCTGGTACTCTCTGTATATAGCCATGATATTACCTGGTACTCCCTGTATATAGCCATGATATTACCTGGTACTTCCTGTATATAACCATGTTATTACCTGGTACTCCTTGTATATAGCCAATGTTATTGTTTAGTTCATATTGTTGTTGATTATTCCCATTGTATTTATAGGCGACAGATAGCCTCGCGGTTAGAGGGACATTAACTGAAAGGTCGCTGGTTCTAATACCCGAGCCGACAAGGTGAAAATCTCTCGATGTGTTTCAGTAAGGCACTTAACCCCAGTTTGGCTCCAGGGGCAATGTACTACTATGGCTGACCGCTGCACCTATCTGGTTTATGAGACAATAAAACATCCACCAAAATATAATGTTATTATTTATATTATTATTTTATATTTTTTTTGTTGTCTTTATTTCTATTTTTTCATTCTATATTGGTTTGAAAAGGACCCGTAAGTAAACGCTTCACTGTTAAGTCTACAGCTGTTGTTTTACAAAGACCAATAACATTTGATCTGATAAATTACATAAGATATGACTGTGTTCCACATAGCATGATATTCCTACTGTGCTGCAGCACACACACACACACACACGCACACACACACACACACACACATCACGCACGCACGCACGCGCACACACACACACACACACACAGACGCATGCGTCTGTGTGTGTGTGTGCGTGCTTGCGTGACGTGTGTGTGTGTGCATGCGTCTGTGTGTGTGTGTGTGTGTGTGTGTGCATGTGTGCGTCTGTGTGTGTGTGTGTGTGTGTGTGTGCGCGTGCGTCTGTGTGTGTGTGTGTGTGTGTGTGTGTGTGCACGTGCGTGCGTGCGTGCTTGCGTGACCTGTGTGTGTGTGTGTGTGTGTGTGTGTGTGTGTGTGTGTGTGTGTGTGTGTGTGTGTGTGTGTGTGTGTGTGTGTGTGTGTGTGTGTGTGTGTGTGTGTGTGTGCGTGCGTGCGTGCGTGAGGTGTGTGTGTGCAGTACAGTGGTGGGCAATCTGGCAAATCCTCCGAGGTTGGGTAAGGAGGGATAATTTGTTTTGACAGGAAATTGCCGGAAGAAGAACACAATGTTTGAAGGTTATTACGTGGGAGCTACACTGGAAGACAGAACTGATGACTAAATATGTCCTGCATCATTGGGACTATAGAGATTCCATAAACGCGCCATAGACTGTTCTATTTCCTTCTGTGTTTGCTACAGATAGACCCCTGATTTCCATTCAGCTGTATGTCTGTAATGTGTATGATGTGCTGTCTGTCTACGTCTGTCTGCCATAGAAAGAACATCCTAAAGGATATTAACAAAGTCATCAACAATGCGTTTGGACTTGTTGTTAGACAGAAAATATGTCCAGAATCTTTCAGACAGACGGTCCCCCTCAGTCTCCCTGTTTCCATCCAAACCTCTGTGTGTTTTGACTTGAGACAGACGGTCCCCCTCAGTCTCCCTGTTTCCATCCAAACCTCTGTGTGTTTTGACTTGAGACAGACGGTCCCCCTCAGTCTCCCTGTTTCCATCCAAACCTCTGTGTGTTTTGACTTGAGACAGGCAGAGAATGAAGACAGGCCTCAGCGTTGGAGGAAGAAGCTGACCCAGAGCAGAGAGACTGGGCCTGGGGGTCAGAATCACCCTGGGAGTGCTGCTAGTGACCCAGACAGCGTCAGTCGCCAGGCTCTGCTAGATCAGGTTGGTGGCACCCCAAGAATTACAGCCTTGGTGGATACCATTCATATATACCACATAGATAAATCAATACATACGTTTGTATACATTTAAATACATTTGTCTGTAGGATACCAATACGATGAATGATGTACGAATATGTTACTGGAAAATATATGTACCCGAAACCCATGAGGTTGTCTTTCTGTCTCTGTCTCACAAAGTTACATTTTCTCTATTCATCTACACAGTAGTATTGTAGGTGTTGATTTCTGAATGTTAATATTTTTTGTCTCGGACATCAGCGCCATCTAGAGGCGTACAGAAACATGCACCGTCTCAGAGACATCCTGTACCGTCGATACTCTGCCATGCTCAGAGATAAGATACACACACAGAGACAGGAGATACAACACCGTGCTGAGGCAGCTGGAGTCACCGAGGATAAACACATACCGGTAAAACTCCTTCAAATCTTATTCATGTAGGATTAGGCTCATACATAACCTTCCCAAAATTCCATGGTTTTACAGAAATACTGGTTGGAAGATTCCCAGGATCAGGATGGAATAAATAGGAAATCACGAAGCCTCCAACCAGGATTTCTGTAAATATATACAGTGCCTTGCGAAAGTTTTCGGCCCCCTTGAACTTTGCGACCTTTTGCCACATTTCAGGCTTCAAACATAAAGATATAAAACTGTATTTTTTTGTGAAGAATCAACAACAAGTGGGACACAATCATGAAGTGGAACGACATTTATTGGATATTTCAAACTTTTTTAACAAATCAAAAACTGAAAAATTGGGCGTGCAAAATTATTCAGCCCCTTTACTTTCAGTGCAGCAAACTCTCTCCAGAAGTTCAGTGAGGATCTCTGAATGATCCAATGTTGACCTAAATGACTAATGATGATAAATACAATCCACCTGTGTGTAATCAAGTCTCCGTATAAATGCACCTGCACTGTGATAGTCTCAGAGGTCCGTTAAAAGCGCAGAGAGCATCATGAAGAACAAGGAACACACCAGGCAGGTCCGAGATACTGTTGTGAAGAAGTTTAAAGCCGGATTTGGATACAAAAAGATTTCCCAAGCTTTAAACATCCCAAGGAGCACTGTGCAAGCGATAATATTGAAATGGAAGGAGTATCAGACCACTGCAAATCTACCAAGACCTGGCCGTCCCTCTAAACTTTCAGCTCATACAAGGAGAAGACTGATCAGAGATGCAGCCAAGAGGCCCGTGATCACTCTGGATGAACTGCAGAGATCTACAGCTGAGGTGGGAGACTCTGTCCATAGGACAACAATCAGTCGTATATTGCACAAATCTGGCCTTTATGGAAGAGTGGCAAGAAGAAAGCCATTTCTTAAAGATATCCATAAAAAGTGTTGTTTAAAGTTTGCCACAAGCCACCTGGGAGACACACCAAACATGTGGAAGAAGGTGCTCTGGTCAGATGAAACCAAAATTGAACTTTTTGGCAACAATGTAAAACGTTATGTTTGGCGTAAAAGCAACACAGCTCATCACCCTGAACACACCATCCCCACTGTCAAACATGGTGGTGGCAGCATCATGGTTTGGGCCTGCTTTTCTTCAGCAGGGACAGGGAAGATGGTTAAAATTGATGGGAAGATGGATGGAGCCAAATACAGGACCATTCTGGAAGAAAACCTGATGGAGTCTGCAAAAGACCTGAGACTGGGACGGAGATTTGTCTTCCAACAAGACAATGATCCAAAACATAAAGCAAAATCTACAATGGAATGGTTCAAAAATAAACATATCCAGGTGTTAGAATGGCCAAGTCAAAGTCCAGACCTGAATCCAATCGAGAATCTGTGGAAAGAACTGAAAACTGCTGTTCACAAATGCTCTCCATCCAACCTCACTGAGCTCGAGCTGTTTTGCAAGGAGGAATGGGAAAAAATTTCAGTCTCTCGATGTGCAAAACTGATAGACATACCCCAAGCGACTTACAGCTGTAATCGCAGCAAAAGGTGGCGCTACAAAGTATTAACTTAAGGGGGCTGAATAATTTTGCACGCCCAATTTTTCAGTTTTTGATTTGTTAAAAAAATAAATTATGAACCAAAATCTAACGTGACCAGTTAAAAAGAAATTCACTGGCACCCTTGCCAATAAACAATATGGGATGCACTGCCAAGTCAAACGGTCGCAAATGCAACTCTTTTGGTTGCGGTATCGAACCCTGCATCCTGTAGATTTTAACTCCAACCCTGTTCCTGGAGAGTCACCCTCCTGTAGGTTTTAACTCCAACCCTGTTCCTGGAGAGTCACCCTCCTGTAGGTTTTAACTCCAACCCTGTTCCTGGAGAGTCACCCTCCTGTAGGTTTTAACTCCAACCCTGTTCCTGGAGAGTCACCCTCCTGTAGGTTTTAACTCCAACCCTGTTCCTGGAGAGTCACCCTGCTGTAGGTTTTAACTCCAACCCTGTTCCTGGAGAGTCACCCTCCTGTACGTTTTATCTCCAACCCTGTTCCTGGAGAGTCACCCTCCTGTAGGTTTTAACTCCAACCCTGTACCTGGAGAGTCACCCTCCTGTAGATTTCAACTCCAAGCCTGTTCCCAAAAAGCTACCCTCCTGTAGGTTTTAACTCCAACCCTGTTCCTGGAGAGATACCCTCCTGTAGGTTTTAAATCTGAAGTTTAATATTTCCAGTTACGAAAAATGTATAAACTCCTATAAAAATGTCCATTAATGATAAACCACATAATAATTCACATTTCCTTTTGCTGCAGGATCATTTTCTTTCTATAGAAAACTGGTTCAAATTAAGGTCCTACATCTGTATATTTTCTCAGAAACTGAGGAAGCTGACCTGTTCTACTCTCTCCCATGACAACACATACCTGAGGTCTCTTCCTCAAACCAGCTACTACCTGGTAAGCCTCACACATACAGTATGATGCCCGTGGTGATCATTAGTTATTAGATAATAAGATTAGTTTAAAAAAAAGTTAAATAATGTAATGTTTATAAGATATTGATGCTCTTTGGCAGTTTATATAGCTAGCATAGAGTACTAGCTGAATTGCTTAGTGTAGCCCTCCAACCCAATGCCATCACATTGTCCCAATTCTCTACCTCTACCTCTATCACTTCTGTATCTCTTCTCTATCTTTATCTCTAGCTATCTATTCTCTATCACTTCTATATCTCCATCTCTTCTCCATCTTTTCTCTATCTCTGTCTCTTCTCTATCTATCTCTTCTCAATCTCTATCTCCTCTATATCTCTATATCTTCTATATCTCTACCTCTATCTCTTCTATATCACTATCTCTTCTCTATCTATATATTATATATCTCTTCTCTATCTCCATCTCATCTCTATCTCTATATTTTCTCTATCTCTATCTCTTCTCTATATCTTCTCTATCTTTATCTATAGCTCTTCTCTATCTCTATCGCTATCTTTATCTCTGTATTGATTTATATCTCTATCTCTTCTCTATCCCTATCTCTTCTCTATCTCCGTCCCTTCTATGTCTCCATCGCGTCTCTATCTCTATCACTTTTCTATCTCTATTTCTCCTCTCTATCTCTATCACTTATCTATATATATATTTATCTCTTCTCAATCAATTCAATTCAAATAAAGGGGCTTTATTGGCATGGGAAACATATGTTAACATTGCCAAAGCAAGTGGAGTAGATAATATACAAAAGTGAAATAAACAATAAAATGATCAGTAAACATTACACTCACAGAAGTTCCAAAAGAATAAAAACATTACAAATGTCATATTATGTCTATATATAAATACAGTTTTGTAACAATGTGCAAATGGTTCATGTTCATTATGTCTATGTCTTCTCTATCTCTATCGCTACCTCTACCTTTATCTATATCTCTTCTCTATCACTTCTCTTTATCTATCTCTATCTTTATCTCTTCTCTATCTCTCTCTTCTCATCTCTCTTTTTCTATATTTTCTCTTCTTTATCTCTTCTCTATCTCTATCTATCTATCTATCTATCTATCTATCTATCTATCTATCTATCTATCTATCTATCTATCTATCTATCTATCTATCTATCTATCTATCTATCTATCTATCTATCTATCTCTTTTCTATCTCTGTCTCTTCTATATCTCTATCTCCACTCTGAGATCTTGGGCCTTCAGAACCAGTTGTCTCGGCATGGTTGTCTGAAGACCCTCCAGGACCAAGAGGACTTCTGTTTTATGGTTAACCACCACCACCACCACAACCGTGGTCCAGTCCAGCTGCAGAGAACACTACAGGAGATCAGGAAGAGGAGTTGAGTTCTCATCTTGTTATCTTCGTTGTCAACATTGTAACGGGAAAGTGGTTTGTTTCTCGAAAAGCTTGGGCAACGGATGAAAGATTTTCTTGAGTGCTATTAGTTAAAAGTAGTGTACGATATAGGGAATAGGTTGCCATAGGGTTCTGGTCAAAAGTAGTACACTATATAGGGCAGTGGTTCCCAAACTTTTTATAGTCCCGTACCCCTTCAAACATTCAACCTCCACCTGTGTACCCCCTCTAGCACCAGGGTCAGCTGTACCCCATCTAGCCCCAGGGTCAGCTGTACCCCCTCTAGCACCAGGGTCAGCTGTACCCCCTCTTGCCCCAGGGTCAGCTGTACCCCCTCTAGCCACAGGGTCAGCTGTACCCCATCTAGCCCCAGGGTCAGCTGTACCCCATCTAGCCCCAGGGTCAGCTGTACCCCCTCTAGCACCAGGGTCAGCGCATTCTCAAATGTTGTTTTTTACCATCATGTTAAGCCTGCCACACACACACACCATACGATACATTTACTAAACATAAGAATGAGTGTGAGTTTTTGTTACAACGCGGCTCGTGGGAAGTGACAAAGAGCTCTTATAGGACCAGGGCACAAATAATAATATAATAATAATCAATCATTTTGCTCTTTATTTAACCATCTTACATATAAAACCTTATTTGTTCATCTAAAATGGTGAATAACTCACCACAGGTTAATGAGAAGGGTGTGCTTGAAAGGATGCACATAACTCTGCAGTGTTGGGTTGTATTGGAGAGAGTCTCAGTCTTAAATAATTTCCCACACACAGTCTGTGTCTGTATTTAGTTTTCATGCTAGTGAGGGCCGAGAATCCACTCTCACATAGGTACGTGGTTGCAATGGGCATCAGTGTTTTAACAGCGCGGTTTAACAAGGCAGGATACTCTGAGCGCAGCCCTATCCAGAAATCTGGCAGTGGCTTCTGATTAAATTCAATTTTCACAGAACCACTTGTTGCAATTTGATGAGTCTCTCTTGTTCAGGTATCGGTAAGTGGACTGGAGGCAGGGCATGAAAGGGATAATGAATCCAGTTGTTTGTGTCATCCATTTCGGGAAAGTACCTGTGTAATTGAGCACCCAACTCACTCAGGTGCTTCTCTTTTGTCCGTAAGCTTGAGTTCATTTGCACACAAAAAAATCACACAATGATGGAAAGACCTGTGTGTTGTCCTTGTTAACACAGACAGAGAAGAACTCCAAATTCTTAATCATAGACTCAATTTGAGTGTGGGCCTTACTAAATGGACTGTTTGAAAATGTGAAGAAACATTATTTTTAATTTTTTTTAAAATGTGAATCACATTTTTATTTGGTGTACCCCCGACGGCATTGCGCGCACCCCCGTTTGGGAACACCTGATATAGGGAATAGGGTTCCATAGGGCTTTGATCAAAAGTAGTGCACTATATAGGGAATAGGGTTCCATAGGGCTCTGGTCTAAAGTAGTGCACTATATAGGGAATAGGGTGACATTTGAGACTGTGATCTTGATGTGCTATATGGTCTTGACAGTGATTGGCAGCCGCTCCGCACCTGATGTGATGTCAGCGGGATGGGGTTGGAGTCAGCAGGAGATGTCAGTACAGACCCCTAGAATTCACGTCACCACAGAGACAAGACACCTGGACCGGGTGAGTCATCGCTGCTCAATTAAGTCGACCTGAATGTCCCCAAACTCAATTCTGTTTTCAATTCAGGATGTCCTCATGAAGACAAGGCTGGGCAGGAGATGTGAGGCGTACAGAGAATTTAAACATCCTATTTACAGGGCCAATAGTAACAACTTCTAAAGATATACAGTGCCTTGCGAAAGTATTCGGCCCCCTTGAACTTTGCGACCTTTTGCCACATTTCAGGCCTCAAACATAAAGATATAAAACTGTATTTTTTTGTGAAGAATCAACAACAAGTGGGACACAATCATGAAGTGGAACGACATTTATTGGATATTTTAAACTTTTTTAACAAATCAAAAACTGAAAAATTGGGCGTGCAAAATTATTCAGCCCCCTTAAGTTAATACTTTGTAGCGCCACCTTTTGCTGCGATTACAGCTGTAAGTCGCTTGGGGTATGTCTCTATCAGTTTTGCAAAACAGCTCGAGCCCAGTGAGGTTGGATGGAGAGCATTTGTGAACAGCAGTTTTCAGTTCTTTCCACAGATTCTCGATTGGATTCAGGTCTGGACTTTGACTTGGCTATTCTAACACCTGGATATGTTTATTTTTGAACCATTTCATTGTAGATTTTGCTTTATGTTTTGGATCATTGTCTTGTTGGAAGACAAATCTCCGTCCCAGTCTCAGGTCTTTTGCAGACTCCATCAGATTTTTTTCCAGAATGGTCCTGTATTTGGCTCCATCCATCTTCCCATCAATTTTAACCATCTTCCCTGTCCCTGCTGAAGAAAAGCAGGCCATAAAAAAATGATGCTGCCACCACCATGTTTGACAGTGGGGATGGTGTGTTCAGGGTGATGAGCTGTGTTGCTTTTACGCCAAACATAACGTTTTGCATTGTTGCCAAAATGTTCAATTTTGGTTTCATCTGACCAGAGCACCTTCTTCCACATGTTTGGTGTGGCTCGTGGCAAACTTTAAACAACACTTTTTATGGATATCTTTAAGAAATGGCTTTCTTCTTGCCACTCTTCCATAAAGGCCAGATTTGTGCAATATACGACTGATTGTTGTCCTATGGACAGAGTCTCCCACCTCAGCTGTAGATCTCTGCAGTTCATCCAGAGTGATCATGGGCCTCTTGGCTGCATCTCTGATCAGTCTTCTCCTTGTATGAGCTGAAAGTTTAGAGGGACGGCCAGGTCTTGGTAGATTTGCAGTGGTCTGATACTCCTTCCATTTCAATATTTTCGCTTGCACAGTGCCCCTTGGGATGTGTAAAGCTTGGGAAATCTTTTTGTATCCAAATCCGGCTTTAAACTTCTTCAGTAACAGTATCTCGGACCTGCCTGGTGTGTTCCTTGTTCTTCATGATGCTCTCTGCGCTTTTGACAGACCTCTGAGACTATCACAGTGCAGGTGCATTTATACGGAGACTTGATTACACACAGGTGGATTGTATTTATCATCATTAGTCATTTAGGTCAACATTGGATCATTCAGAGATCCTCACTGAACTTCTGGAGAGAGTTTGCTGCACTGAAAGTAAAGGGGCTGAATAATTTTGCACGCCCAATTTTTCAGTTTTTGATTTGTTAAAAAAGTTTGAAATATCCAAAAAATGTCGTTCCACTTCATGATTGTGTCCCACTTGTTGGTGATTCTTCACAAAAAAATACAGTTTTATATCTTTATGTTTGAAGCCTGAAATGTGGCAAAAGGTCGCAAAGTTCAAGGGGGGCGAATACTTTCACAAGGCACTGTAATCCACCGTGGACGAATGATAGTAAACCTAGCTTCGCGTTGAAATAACGGTGTCCTTTGGGTTATTCAGAAGTCAATGTAGTCTTCATAATACCCAACATCACTCTGAATTTACTGTCACATCCAGCGTTTTTTAAGAAGAGTTACTTTCAACTATTCAATGTTATTTAGTCTACGCCAATTAGTTTGGAAGCTGATCAACATTTAAATGTGTAGATGTGATAGCTTAGCTGAAATGAACACAGCCCCTTTACAAAGCTGAGCAGGGTACATAGAGGTAGGAATCTGGATGGTAGACTCATTGTCACTGAAGTGCATTACCCCTCATATACAAGTAGGTGTCACTGTTTAGCCATGGACTGTGGCTTAACATTTTGTTTCAATATAGCTCTTATACCTTTTTCAATATCAGATTTGAACTAGTATTTGAACCCAGGCCTGTAGAGCTCTGGTGTAGTCTACCCAGGACAACAGGATGCTGGGCCCACCCAGGACATCAGGATGCTGGGCCATAGGAACGGTGTGAATTCTCACCATTCCTATGGCAAACTGGGCGGGGCAAGAGCCCCCCCACACACACACACACACACACACACACACGGACACACGGACACACGGACACACGGACACAGAGCCTTCTTTGCCAGGACGGCATTCCCCACATCCCCAAGAAATACCCCCCTCCCTTCCCCTCCCCGTCTCTCAACAATAAAGCAATGAGAGCCGAAGCCAAACTAGGGAACCGCGTCGCAGTGCCTTTGCTCGTTTACTTTTAGTATGAAACCGTCTGTTTAGTCATTTATGTGTATGATTTATTATTCTATTTAAGTTTCCCCTGTTTTTTTATGGACCTCTAGTTGTGATCTCATCACAGTGTTGAATTTCACAGCTGTCTGTGTATGATCCGCATGGAGTATTAGATATGTCAGTACTGTACATAACACACAGAGGTATTTTGACCTCACTAACTGGAAAACGTACATAAGGCAAAGACTCCTTGTCAGCAGAGAGAATCTTAGTCAATGTCAGGATTTACGGTTGTGAGGTATGTGCTATGTGTCGACTCACTGGAAATGAACTTTTGATGTTAAGTCATAAACGTCTCATTTACTCGAGCACCTGACTCGTGCGGTACTTTTTATGCGGTCCGCGTGAGTACCTGACTCATTTACTTGAGTACCTGACTCGTGCACAAATGTGATTTGGTGATGTGGTTCTGGAGTTCTCTGATTCAGAGGGGTTTGGTTTAAATGTAGAAGACACATTTCAATTGAAGGCATTCAGTTGTACAACTGACTAGGTATCCCCCCTGTACAACTGACTAGGTATCCCCCCTTTACAACTGACTAGGTATCCCCCCTGTACAACTGACTAGATATCCCCCCTTTACAACTGACTAGGTATCCCCCCTTTACAACTGACTAGGTATCCCCCCTTTACAACTGACTAGATATCCCCCCTTTACAACTGACTAGGTATCCCCCCTGTACAACTGACTAGGTATCCCCCCTTTACAACTGACTAGATATCCCCCCTGTACAACTGACTAGGTATCCCCCCTTTACAACTGACTAGATATCCCCCCTTTACAACTGACTAGGTATCCCCCCTTTACAACTGACTAGGTATCCCCCCTTTACAACTGACTAGATATCCCCCCTTTACAACTGACTAGGTATCCCCCCTTTACAACTGACTAGATATCCCCCCTTTACAACTGCCTAGGTATCCCCCTTTACAACTGACTAGGTACCCCCCTTTACAACTGACTAGATATCCCCCCTTTACAACTGACTAGATATCCCCCCTTTACAACTGACTAGGTATCCCCCCTTTACAACTGACTAGATATCCCCCCTTTACAACTGACTAGATATCCCCCTTTACAACTGACTAGGTATCCCCCTTTACAACTGACTAGATATCCCCCCTTTACAACTGACTAGATATCCCCCCTTTACAACTGACTAGGTATCCCCCCTTTACAACTGACTAGATATCCCCCCTTTACAACTGACTAGATATCCCCCTTTACAACTGACTAGATATCCCCCCTTTACAACTGACTAGATATCCCCCCTTTACAACTGACTAGATATCCCCCTTTACAACTGACTAGATATCCCCCTTTACAACTGACTAGGTATCCCCCTTTACAACTGACTAGATATCCCCCTTTACAACTGACTAGGTATCCCCCTTTACAACTGACTAGATATCCCCCTTTACAACTGACTAGGTATCCCCCTTTACAACTGACTAGATATCCCCCTTTACAACTGACTAGATATCCCCCTTTACAACTGACTAGGTATCCCCCCTTTACAACTGACTAGGTATTCCACTTTACAACTGACTAGATATCCCCCTTTACAACTGACTAGGTATCCCCCTTTACAACTGACTAGATATCCCCCTTTACAACTGACTAGGTATTCCACTTTACAACTGACTAGATATCCCCCTTTACAACTGACTAGATATCCCCCCTTTACAACTGACTAGATATCCTCCTTTACAACTGACTAGGTATTCCACTTTACAACTGACTAGATATCCCCCTTTACAACTGACTAGGTATCCCCCCTTTACAACTGACTAGATATCCCCCTTTACAACTGACTAGGTATCCCCCCTTTACAACTGACTAGATATCCCCCCTTTACAACTGCCTAGGTATCCCCCTTTACAACTGACTAGGTATCCCCCTTTACAACTGACTAGATATCCCCCTTTACAACTGACTAGGTATCCCCCCTTTACAACTGACTAGATATCCCCCTTTACAACTGACTAGATATCCCCCCTTTACAACTGACTAGATATCCCCCTTTACAACTGACTAGGTATCCCCCCTTTACAACTGACTAGATATCCCCCTTTACAACTGACTAGGTATCCCCCCTTTACAACTGACTAGGTATCCCCCTTTACAACTGACTAGATATCCCCCCTTTACAACTGACTAGGTATCGCCCTTTACAACTGACTAGGTATCCCCATTTACAACTGACTAGGTATCGCCCTTTACAACTGACTAGGTATCCCCCTTTACAACTGACTAGGTATCCCCCCTTTACAACTGACTAGGTATCCCCCTTTCCAACTGACTAGGTATCCCCCCTTTACAACTGACTAGGTATCCCCCCTTTACAACTGACTAGGTATCCCCCTTTCCAACTGACTAGGTATCCCCCCTTTACAACTGACTAGATATCCCCCTTTACAACTGACTAGGTATCCCCCCTTTACAACTGACTAGGTATCCCCCCTTTACAACTGACTAGATATCCCCCCTTTACAACTGACTAGGTATCCCCCCTTTACAACTGACTAGATATCCCCCCTTTACAACTGCCTAGGTATCCCCCTTTACAACTGACTAGGTACCCCCCTTTACAACTGACTAGATATCCCCCCTTTACAACTGACTAGATATCCCCCCTTTACAACTGACTAGGTATCCCCCCTTTACAACTGACTAGATATCCCCCCTTTACAACTGACTAGATATCCCCCTTTACAACTGACTAGGTATCCCCCTTTACAACTGACTAGATATCCCCCCTTTACAACTGACTAGATATCCCCCCTTTACAACTGACTAGGTATCCCCCCTTTACAACTGACTAGATATCCCCCCTTTACAACTGACTAGATATCCCCCTTTACAACTGACTAGATATCCCCCTTTACAACTGACTAGGTATCCCCCTTTACAACTGACTAGATATCCCCCTTTACAACTGACTAGGTATCCCCCTTTACAACTGACTAGATATCCCCCTTTACAACTGACTAGGTATCCCCCTTTACAACTGACTAGATATCCCCCTTTACAACTGACTAGATATCCCCCTTTACAACTGACTAGGTATCCCCCCTTTACAACTGACTAGGTATTCCACTTTACAACTGACTAGATATCCCCCTTTACAACTGACTAGGTATCCCCCTTTACAACTGACTAGATATCCCCCTTTACAACTGACTAGGTATTCCACTTTACAACTGACTAGATATCCCCCTTTACAACTGACTAGATATCCCCCCTTTACAACTGACTAGATATCCTCCTTTACAACTGACTAGGTATTCCACTTTACAACTGACTAGATATCCCCCTTTACAACTGACTAGGTATCCCCCCTTTACAACTGACTAGATATCCCCCTTTACAACTGACTAGGTATCCCCCCTTTACAACTGACTAGATATCCCCCCTTTACAACTGCCTAGGTATCCCCCTTTACAACTGACTAGGTATCCCCCTTTACAACTGACTAGATATCCCCCTTTACAACTGACTAGGTATCCCCCCTTTACAACTGACTAGATATCCCCCTTTACAACTGACTAGATATCCCCCCTTTACAACTGACTAGATATCCCCCTTTACAACTGACTAGGTATCCCCCCTTTACAACTGACTAGATATCCCCCTTTACAACTGACTAGGTATCCCCCCTTTACAACTGACTAGGTATCCCCCTTTACAACTGACTAGATATCCCCCCTTTACAACTGACTAGGTATCGCCCTTTACAACTGACTAGGTATCCCCCTTTACAACTGACTAGGTATCGCCCTTTACAACTGACTAGGTATCCCCCTTTACAACTGACTAGGTATCCCCCCTTTACAACTGACTAGGTATCCCCCTTTCCAACTGACTAGGTATCCCCCCTTTACAACTGACTAGGTATCCCCCCTTTACAACTGACTAGGTATCCCCCTTTCCAACTGACTAGGTATCCCCCCTTTCTCATCACTTCTATCCTCTCTCTGTTCTCTCTCATTCTCCAAACCCTACCCTGCTCCTCTCTCCTCTGTGAGTAAACCCTACCCTGCTCCTCTCTCCTCTGTGAGTAAACCCCACCCTGCTCCTCTCTCCTCTGTGAATAAACCCCATCCTGCTCATCTCTCCTCTGTGAATAAACCCCACCCTGCTCCTTTCTCCTCTGTGAATAAACCCCACCCTGCTCCTCTCTCCTCTGTGAATAAACCCAACCCTTCTCCCTGCTCTCCTCTGTGAATAAACCCCACCCTGCTCCTCTCTCCTCTGTGAGTAAACCCCACCCTGCTCCTCTCTCCTCTGTGAGTAAACCCCACCCTGCTCCTCTCTCCTCTGTGAATAAACCCCACCCTGCTCCTCTCTCCTCTGTGAATAAACCCCATCCTGCTCCTCTCTCCTCTGTGAATAAACCCCACCCTGCTCCTCTCTCCTCTGTGAATAAACCCCACCCTGCTCCTCTCTCCTCTGTGAATAAACCCCACCCTGCTCCTCTCTCCTCTGTGAATAAACCCCACCCTGCTCCTCTCTCCTCTGTGAATAAACCCAACCCTGCTCCCTGCTCTCCTCTGTGAGTAAACCCCACCCTGCTCCTCTCTCCTCTGTGAGTAAACCCTACCCTGCTCCTCTCTCCTCTGTGAGTAAACCCCACCCTGCTCCTCTCTCCTCTGTGAGTAAACCCTACCCTGCTCCTCTCTCCTCTGTGAGTAAACCCCACCCTGCTCCTCTCTCCTCTGTGAGTAAACCCCACCCTGCTCCTCTCTCCTCTGTGAGTAAACCCCACCCTGCTCCTCCCTCCTCTGTGAGTAAACCCTACCCTGCTCCTCTCTCCTCTGTGAGTAAACCCTACCCTGCTCCTCTCTCCTCTGTGAGTAAACCCCACCCTGCTCCTCCCTCCTCTGTGAGTAAACCCTACCCTGCTCCTCTCTCCTCTGTGAATAAACCCTACCCTGCTCCTCTCTCCTCTGTGAGTAAACCCCACCCTGCTCCTCTCTCCTCTGTGAATAAACCCCACCCTGCTCCTCTCTCCTCTGTGAGTAAACCCTACCCTGCTCCTCTCTCCTCTGTGAATAAACCCTACCCTGCTCCTCTCTCCTCTGTGAGTAAACCCCACCCTGCTCCTCTCTCCTCTGTGAATAAACCCCACCCTGCTCCTCTCTCCTCTGTGAGTAAACCCTACCCTGCTCCTCTCTCCTCTGTGAATAAACCCCACCATGCTCCTCTCTCCTCTGTGAGTAAACCCCACCCTGCTCCTCTCTCCTCTGTGAGTAAACCCCACCCTGCTCATCTCTCCTCTGTGAATAAACCCCACCATGCTCCTCTCTCCTCTGTGAATAAACCCCACCCTGCTCCTCTCTCCTCTGTGAGCAAACCCCACCCTGCTCCTCTCTCCTCTGTGAATAAACCCCACCCTGCTCCTCTCTCCTCTGTGAGTAAACCCCACCCTGCTCCTCTCTCCTCTGTGAATAAACCCCACCCTGCTCCTCTCTCCTCTGTGAGTAAACCCCACCCTGCTCCTCTCTCCTCTGTGAGTAAACCCCACCCTGCTCCTCTCTCCTCTGTGAGTAAACCCTACCCTGCTCCTCTCTCCTCTGTGAGTAAACCCCACCCTGCTCCTCTCTCCTCTGTGAGTAAACCCCACCCTGCTCCTCTCTCCTCTAGCTCCTCTGTGGTGCCAGTTATCAACCACCAGACAAAGTGTGCCTTCACCCCAGAGATCAGTGTTATCGGGTGTGAGTGTCGTCGCCACGAGGGTACCCTTGAGAAGTAGCACATCATTAGGAATATATTAACAATGCAACACGTACTGTGCGGCTCACACACACGTTGAATAGAGATGTGGTGGCCAGGGAGGAAGAGGGGTATCAGTACGGTGATGTGTTACCCGACCGAGAGGCCTGCCGACTGGGCAGCACAGGGAGGAGGTTGGGCCCCCCTGGAGAGGACCTTACCAGTTAGGGTGTGAGGTTCTGGTCATACTAATCTTGAAACCCAACACCATGTGTTGTGTGCCCTAGCTAGCTTGAATCAAACCGAGTAGCTAGTTTGCGCCATTTCATTCTGTGGGGGTGGGGAGTGTTCAAACCTGAGCTAACTGACTGTGAGGCCTATCTCAGTGTGTAATTTGATGTTTCCTCACAGATTGTCCATTCAGAGACAGGGAGAAGTCTTATGCCGGGAGAGAGACTTCCAGAAAGAGGGGCTGGGAAGAGACTTCCAGAAAGAGGGGCTGGGGAGAGACTTCCAGAAAGAGGGGCTGGGGAGAGACTTCCAGAAAGAGGGGCTGGGGAGAGACTTCCAGAAAGAGGGGCTGGGGAGAGACTTCCAGAAAGAGGGGCTGGGGAGAACTCTGCAGCCTTCCTCCTCTCACAGCAGGAACAGGACTACACGGAGCAAATGTTTCCCAAGGTACGTGTCAAACCACACACACTTAATGGGGCACTGAGAGGCAAACACACCTGCAGGAGGAATAGTGTCATCCCAATCAGGATGATGGCCCAAACAACCAGGACGTGGCATATAGTGTGAGGGTTAGTGCTGCCGCAGGCTTACAGGTGGTAGGGGTGTGAGAGGACAGGACAGTGAGGGATGGGGTGGGAGAGGACAGGACAGTGAGGGATGGGGTGGGAGAGGACAGGACAGTGAGGGATGGGGTGGGAGAGGACAGGAACGTGAGGGATGGGTGTGAGGGACAGGAACATGAGGCATGGGGTGTGAGAGGACAGGACAGTGAGGGATGGGATGGGAGAGGACAGGACAGTGAGGGATGGGGTGGGAGAGGACAGGAACGTGAGGGATGGGGTGTGAGAGGACAGGAAAGTGAGGGATCGGGTGGTAGAGGACAGGAACGTGAGGGGTGGGGTGTAAGAGGACAGGACAGTGAGGGATGGGTGTGAGAGGACAGGACAGTGAGGGATGGGTGTGAGAGGAGGAGAGGAAAGTGAGGGATGGCGTATGAGAAGAGAGGGCAGTGAGGGATGGAGTGTAAGAGGAGGAGAGGAAAGTGAGGGATGGCGTATGAGAAGAGAGGACAGTGAGGGATGGAGTGTAAGAGGAGGAGAGGAAAGTGAGAGCCACATGGGACACAGGGGACTGTGGGAAGTGTCCTCTGCCCTCATGACAACTCTGGCACTCGGTGACACTCTGGCTTCCTCTTCTCAATAAACCACAGGAGACTTATTTGATTAAATCAATATAAATGAATAGAACGGTTCATGTTTTGACTTGAATGTCATGTATGTGCTACTTACAGGTGAAGGTTCCCAAGTTTGCAACCCTTCAGCCTAGTTTTCTGAAGAACTTGAAGACGGTGATGCCAACTGTGGTATGTTAACCCTAACCCTGTGGTATGTTAACCCTAACCCTGTGGTATGTTAACCCTAACTCTGTGGTATGTTAACCCTAACCCTGTGGTATGTTAACCCTAACCCTGTGGTATGTTAACCCTAACCCTGTGGTATGTTAACCCTAACTCTGTGGTATGTTAACCCTAACTCTGTGGTATGTTAACCCTAACCCTGTGGTATGTTAACCCTAACCCTGTGGTATGTTAACCCTAACCCTGTGGTATGTTAACCCTAACCCTAACCCTGTGGTATGTTAACCCTAACCCTGTGGTATGTTAACCCTAACTCTGTGGTATGTTAACCCTAACTCTGTGGTATGTTAACCCTAACCCTAACCCTGTGGTATGTTAACCCTAACCCTGTGGTATGTTAACCCTAACCCTGTGGTTTGTTAACCCTAACTCTGTGGTATGTTAACCCTAACCCTAACCCTGTGGTATGTTAACCCTAACCCTGTGGTATGTTAACCCTTACCCTGTGGTATGTTAACCCTAACCCTGTGGTATGTTAACCCTAACCCTGTGGTATGTTAACCCTAACCCTGTGGTATGTTAACCCTAACCCTGTGGTATGTTAACCCTAACCCTGTGGTATGTTAACCCTAACTCTGTGGTATGTTAACCCTAACCCTGTGGTATGTTAACCCTAACCCTGTGGTATGTTAACCCTAACCCTGTGGTATGTTAACCCTAACCCGGTGGTATGTGAACCCTAACTCTGTGGTATGTTAACCCTAACCCTAACCCTGTGGTATGTTAACCCTAACCCTGTGGTATGTTAACCCTAACCCTGTGGTATGTTAACCCTAACTCTGTGGTATGTTAACCCTAACCCTGTGGTATGTTAACCCTAACTCTGTGGTATGTTAACCCTAACTCTGTGGTATGTTAACCCTAACCCTAACCCTGTGGTATGTTAACCCTAACCCTGTGGTATGTTAACCCTAACCCGGTGGTATGTGAACCCTAACTCTGTGGTATGTTAACCCTAACCCTAACCCTGTGGTATGTTAACCCTAACCCTGTGGTATGTTAACCCTAACCCTGTGGTATGTTAACCCTAACTCTGTGGTATGTTAACCCTAACCCTGTGGTATGTTAACCCTAACTCTGTGGTATGTTAACCCTAACTCTGTGGTATGTTAACCCTAACCCTAACCCTGTGGTATGTTAACCCTAACTCTGTGGTATGTTAACCCTAACTCTGTGGTATGTTAACCCTAACCCTAACCCTGTGGTATGTTAACCCTAACCCTGTGGTATGTTAACCCTAACCCGGTGGTATGTTAACCCTAACCCTGTGGTATGTTAACCCTAACTCTGTGGTATGTTAACCCTAACCCTGTGGTATGTTAACCCTTACCCTTTGGTATGTTAACCCTAACCCTGTGGTATGTTAACCCTAACCCTGTGGTATGTTAACCCTAACCCTAACCCTGTGGTATGTTAACCCTAACCCTGTGGTATGTTAACCCTAACTCTGTGGTATGTTAACCCTAACCCTAACCCTAACTCTGTGGTATGTTAACCCTAACTCTGTGGTATGTTAACCCTAACTCTGTGGTATGTTAACCCTAACTCTGTGTTATGTTAACCCTAACCCTGTGGTATGTTAACCCTAACCCTAACTCTGTGGTATGTTAACCCTAACTCTGTGGTATGTTAACCCTAACTCTGTGGTATGTTAACCCTAACCCTGTGGTATGTTAACCCTAACCCTGTGGTATGTTAACCCTAACTCTGTGGTATGTTAACCCTAACCCTAACTCTGTGGTATGTTAACCCTAACTCTGTGGTATGTTAACCCTAACTCTGTGGTATGTTAACCCTAACCCTAACTCTGTGGTATGTTAACCCTAACTCTGTGGTATGTTAACCCTAACCCTAACTCTGTGGTATGTTAACCCTAACCCTAACTCTGTGGTATGTTAACCCTAACTCTGTGGTATGTTAACCCTAACCCTAACTCTGTGGTATGTTAACCCTAACTCTGTGGTATGTTAACCCTAACTCTGTGGTATGTTAACCCTAACTCTGTGGTATGTTAACCCTAACCCTAACTCTGTGGTATGTTAACCCTAACTCTGTGGTATACCTGTATATGTTCATGTGTTGTACATGTATCATATATATTTAATTGTATCATATATCCTTATTGAGAGCAGGGAGTTGAGGAGATACCTGAGAAGAGTAAGAGAGCAGAGATGACTGTGAGGATGCTGAGACACATGCACAGCCAGTCCCTTACCAACATGGCTGTCTCTCAGAGGTTAGTATGGGCTAGTTGGTTAACACACCCTGTCGCTTACCAACACGGCTGTCTCTCATTTGTTGGTTTGACCAAGCTAACAGACCCTGTCCCTTACCAACATGGCTGTCTCTTAGAGGTTGGTATGACCAAGTTAACACACCCTGTCCCTTACCAACATGGCTGTCTCTCAGAGGTTGGTACGACCTAGCTAACACACCCTGTCCCTTACCAACATGGCTGTCTCTCAGAGGTTGGTATGACCTAGCTAAGACACCCTGTCCCTTACCAACATGGCTGTCTGTCAGAGGTTGGTATGACCTAGCTAAGGCACCCTGTTACTTACCAACATGGCTGTCTCTTAGTTGTTGAAATGGCCTAGCTGGCTAACACACCCTGTCCCTTACCGACATGGCTGTCTCTTAGTTGTTGGCATGGCCTAGCTAGCGAACACACCCTGTCCCTTACCGACATGGCTGTCTTTCAGAGGTTGATACGACCTAGCTAATAAATCATGTCCCTTATCAACATGGCTTTTTTTCAGAGGTTGGTATGACCTAGCTAACAAACCCTGTCCCTTATCAGCATAGCTGTCTCTCCGAAGTTTCTATGGCCTAGCTAGCTAACACTCTGTCCCTTATCAACATTGATGTCTCTCAGAGGTTAGGATGGCCTAGCTAGCTAACATATCCTGTACCTTACCAACATGGCTGTCTCTCAGAAGTTTGTATGGCCTAGTTAGCTAAAACTCTGTCCCTTACCGACATGGCTGTCTCTCAGAGGTTAGGATGGGCTAGGTAGCTAACATATCCTCTACCTTACCAACATGGCTGTCTCTCTGAGGTTAGCATGGCCCAGCTAGCTAACACAGTCTGTTCCTTACCGATATGCCTGTCTCTTAGAGGTTAATATGACCTAGATAACAAACCTTTCCCTTACCAACATGGCAGTCTCTCAGAGGTTGGTATGACCTAGATAACAAACCTTTCCCTTACCAACATGGCAGTCTCTCAGAGGTTGGTATGACCTAGATAACAAACCTTTCCCTTACCAACATGGCAGTCTCTCAGAGGTTGGTATGTTGTTGTTTTTCTTCTTCTTCTGGTTCTTCTTCTTTCTCCTCCTCCGCGTTTTCCAGGGGCGCAACATTCACTGGGGACGGGGGTGACATGCCCCCCCCCCACACACACACACATTCTGAAATTGCATTTTTGACCCCCAACCCCCAGTTTTATCATTGGAATGTGAAACAAACAGGGAAATGGTGTGCTTTAGGACCATGTGGATGCCTCTGAGCGGTCAGGTAGGCTGTTTGGAGTGTTATAATAAATATGTCCACTTCTAAAACCAAAGTTGCCCCCCCCCCTGACATTTTCAATTATATAATATGTGAAAGTATAGCTTACAAAACAAAGCAATACTGACTTTTCATGAGGTCTAAAAAGCTTGAATGGGAACAGAAAATAAGGTATCTCAGTTTAAACTGAGTCTAGTTTGTTTGTCTCTGCTTGGGGTTAACTCTGACTGGGCTGGAGCAGACTGCTACTGGACAGAGACAGACACTCACTGTGCTGCTGCTGGGAACAGAAGAGGAGTTTAGAAGATTTGGTGAGTTGCTAGATTGGATCCCCCGAGCTGACAAGGTACAAATCTGTCGTTCTGCCCCCTGAACAAGGCAGTTAACCACACTGGTCCTAGGCCGTCATTGTAAATAAGAATTTGTTCTTAACTGACTTGCCTAGTTAAATAAAGGTTAAATAGGAAACAGGAAGCAAAATTCCAGAGTGGAGTTTTCCAAAATAGAGCAGGTTCCTATTTCATCTGCCTTGGCTGAGCTGCTCTTACATGCACGACCACCGCGTGTTGATTGACAATTAGTGAATGTAGGAACAGGTGTATTGATTGACAATTAGTGGAGTGGGAAGAGGTGTGTTGATTGACAATTAGTAGAGTGGGAACAGGTGTGTTGATTGACAATTAGTGGAGTGGGAACAGGTGTGTTGATTGACAATTAGTGGAATGGGAACAGGTGTGTTGATTGACAATTAGTGGAATGGGAACAGGTGTGTTGATTGCCAATTAGTGGAGTGGGAACAGGTGTGTTGATTGACAATTAGTGAATGTGGGAACAGGTGTATTGATTGACAATTAGTGGAGTGGGAACAGGTGTGGTGATTGACAATAGACAATAAGATTACAAGTCCTACCTACGACAACCACTGCATTTAAAAGCAAAGAGACAGTTTCTTTATTTGAGAGTTTGTTATTTGCTTAAACAGAGAGAATAAAAAAAAAAGGTTTCTATTCATAAAAAACAAAAATCGAACATTTTTTGTTTTGTTTGCTTGTATAATGTACATACTAAATACATTGTGTGTTGCCTCAGACCCCAGTCCAAGATATGGTAACACAATCCCTCTCCACAACGCATCCAAGAGCCCTCCTCCTCTATGGAGGACAGAATATCACACATTCACGTTATATCTGCTATTTCCAAGTTGTGTTCCTGAATCGTAAGCTGCCATAGCAACTGCTATTTGGGGAAACAGTTGTAGTATTACTTCATAGTCATTTTATTTGAGCATTTCTGCGAATGAACAGCATTTTTATATTTTGTATCATATTGCATTTACTAATGAACCAAATAAAAAGATAATAGACTTCACCATTGATTTCAGCAATTAACCTTCGAAACGTTTCATTGAATTTCTCCTTGGCATCCTACCATAGACGCAGTATGTATTTCCGAGTGTTCACTCTGACGAAGAGAAGAAGAAGAGATGTGCTGGGAACCTCCCTCCTCTCCTTCCTCCTCTCCTTCCTCTCCCTCCTCCTCCGTCCTACCAGGAATGGACCAGGATCGACCCAGATGATTCAGAGGTCCCTAGCCTGGCCCTGGAAGAGCTTGGGCTGAGGACCATACCCTCTGCTGGGTAGGTAGTTTAGGCTACCTCCACTAATCTATCACAGGTCCCAGGTCTGCTGGTGTCGTCTTTCCATCTCATATGGTTATTGTCATGTTGTTCTTCTTCAGAAACACAGAAATATGTAGCAAGACTCCTGAGCCTTTATCCATAGAAGATGTGTGTCAACACAACCCTTCAGGGGTAAGAGATTTCTCTTGACAGGCTATAGGATTACTGCAGGTTGGAGAATGTTTCAGAGTTTAACACATCAGTAACCTTAACCTTTAAAGCCTGCAGGTTATAATGCATCGTAAAACATGTTTAACCAATGCATGTTCTATTTCTCTTGTTTAGGTGATACATTGTGGATATAAGCTTTGGAGGAATTATGACGAGGAGACAGCCTATTGAGTATCTTCGTTTGATGTGAAGGCCACTAGGCTACACCAATCACCAATCACCAATACCATGAATGAGATAAAAAGATTATGAGATTATGTATTATTTTGACACCAGTTCACTGAGAGACCAGTTCACTTAGAGACCAGTTCACAGAGACCAGTTCACTTAAAGACCAGTTTACTCTGGATTCCTATTGTGTTTGTCTTCGACTATATCAACAACAACAAAACAATATAGATGGAAAAATTACAAATGTTTTTACAAATAAAATGTATTATTAGCAGTATGTGTTTTACTTATAGAATGTATCATCAACATTATGATTAAAGAACTAAAGGCAAATAACGAATAGAAAAGCAATTATTTAACTACCAATCATTTTTAAAGAGAAATATAACCCATGTGTATTTAGAACGAAACTTTCTACTCACTCGATTGATTCTGATTGTGAATGATTTAAGCTTAGAATAAAACTTGCTAAGAAGTTGTTTTTTTGACGCACCTGTTGCTATGGTTATTGTTTAATCGTTAAGGCCTGGAGTGCATTTCCTGTGTTTTGTCACCTACCTGACTACATCCCAGGACTCGAAACTAACATCTTTAATAGGCCTCACCTTTAATCATGGCTTTCGTGGGAAATGGTTTGTAAATTATTTCAGTCAGGACTATTGACGAGGAAATGCAGCAAAATGTTTTAAATAATGTGGTAAAATATAAACTGCTTTATTGGAGGAAAACGTCCAAGTATGTATTTTGCAGAGAAAGTTTAAAAAAAAACCAAAATATAATTAAAATATCTCCTGTCTATCTGATTAGAGCTTGAGCATCAGAAATAAATGTATTTATGCATTCGACTATAGGTCTGAGTCCTACCCATCAGAACACACAGTCTTCAGTATAGAGCTTAGTAAAACCAGAAAGAAATACCTTAAAGTTAAAACCTCAGTTTCTTTCTGTTGATATAGGCTACTGTATGTGTAAATATGGACAGATTGAAGTAATAAAGCAGTTCAGATTGGCTGGTGAGCCATCGACTTCAGACACATTACCCATCCTTCCTAGTCCGACTCATATGGCCGCACTCAACCAATGGCTGACCAGACAGCATACACCAGAGCAAAGAACAACCAACCAGCGATCATCCAGAACTATCCGGCGGCGATGGACTGATTTAGGAGTAGGCTATATATTTGGAAACTTTCAATCTAATGGAGAAGATTGATATATCCAAGAGGTACAGTGGGGCAAAAAAGTATTTAGTCAGCCACTAATTGTGCAAGTTCTCCCACTTAAAAAGATGAGAGAGGCCTGTAATTTTCATCATAGGTACACTTCAACTCTGACAGACAAAATTAGAAAAAAAATCCAGAAAATCACATTGTAGGATTTTTTATGAATTTATTTGCAAATTATGGTGGAAAATAAGTATTTGGTCACCTACAAACAAGCAAGATTTCTGTCTCTCACAGACCTGTAACTTCTTATTTAAGAGGCTCCTCTGTCCTCCACTCGTTACCTGTATTAATGGCACCTGTTTGAACTTGTTATCAGTATAAAAGCCTTTGTGTCATGCACAAAGTAGATGTCCTAACAAACTTGCCAAAACTATAGTTTGTTAACAAGAAATGTGTGGAGTGGTTGAAAAACAAGTTTTAATGACTCCAACCTAAGTGTCTGTAAACTTCTGACTTCAACTGTATGTGCACTTTGTTTAAATACATTACAAAGTTACACTTTAAATGCAAATGTTTAATAGCATTATTTTTCATAACAAACCAATGCATTTTTTAAATACATTGTGGTTAAGGTAGAGTATGATTTCATTTAATGAATTAATTAATTATAATTGTTTTAACACCAATCATAGTCAAACTATCGCAAACTGTTTGACTTGAAAAAAAATACAAAACATATATTTTATTTAAAGAGCCGTTTGGGAGCCAAAAGAGCCGTCTCTTTTTGGTGAGTTGAACCGAAGGATCCAGCTCACTGAAAACAACCGGAACGCCCATCACTACCATATAATTCTAATGGTCTATGTTAGACACGTCTGGGATAATAACTTCATAGGAGCAGTTCTTTTTTAGTGCTGATTTGCCCACCACCACTGCAGAGGCTGTCTTTAACGCAATGGATATGCACCTGGGCTCCATGGGACTGGTCTGGGTGCGTCGGTGTGACCACTGATCTGCCATGACCGGAAGGCACTTCGGAGTAGTAAAGCGGATCCTGGAGACAGTATCGAGTGCCCACGTGGAACCACTGCTTCTTACACAGGGAGGCATTGGCAGCGAAGGACGTGGTGGCTGAGCTCCACGACACTCTCCAGGGATGTGATCAGGTGTATCAGCTATATCAAAAATAAAAGGTGTTTCCAGGCCATCTTTAGGGATATGAGGAGCGAGCACCAGTAGGTGCTTTATCATGCAGAGGTCCGCGAGCTTTCCGGGGGTAAAGTTTTGGGTCGCTTTTATGAGCTTTGAGCGGAGATTGCTGCGTGTCTTTCGCAAAACAAGTCATCTCTGCCCGAACATTTCGATTGTGAGGAATGTCTCGCACGGGTTGCCTACCTGGCAGATATTTTTGAACATCTGAATTCGCTCAATGTGCCAAAGCAAGGGAGGGGCACAATCGATTTGAACAGAGGGAGCAAGTGGATGCCTTCAAGATGAAGCTTACCGTTTGGGAAAATCATGTTTCGAATGGGAGTGTTGACATGTTTCCTAATGATGATTTCGAGATTCAGAATCTGATCAACAAAGCGCACGGCGACACTGGAAACAAATAAGTTATTAAACAGCATCTTGTCAAGCTGCAGGGAATGTTTTGCCACTACTTCCCCGGAGGAGAACAGGAGACAAGACGACTGGATTACGGGACCCCTTTCGAGAGGAGATGGGAGGCGTCACGTTGCCAAGCAACTGAAGAGGATCAGCTGGTGGAGCTGTCGTTTGATCGCGGACTGAGCATGCGCATCGCGGAAATGACACTGCCACAGTTCTGGTGCAGCTTAGTGGGAGAGTATCCTGCTCTCGCCTGTCATGCGATCAGAATCATGCTGCCCGTTCAGCACTACATATCTGTGTGAAAGTGGCTTCTCTGCTATGGCCGTGCTGAAAACTAAAAGCAGAAACAAACTGGGCAGCCAGCATCACCTGCGAGTTGACCTGTCAATCATCACCCCAGACTTCAATAAACGTATCAAACTGAGGAAACACCCCCAGCTTTCCCACTGATAGGCTACAACACACAGACAATAACAATAAATAACAATAAATAAACAGGTTTATTGTTCACTAGGTTAATTATTATTGTTAATTAATTCATATTACATGTTATTGAACTGGTTAAAAACTTACACATAAAAAAAAAAAACTTTAAGGTTGTGAAACTATTCACATGGTAATTTTTTATTAAGAATTTCTAATGATTAAAAAAACTGGCATGTGTTACTGTTCATTAACATTATTGGACTGGTTTTAATATCATGTTCTGAGTTTGTTAATGTATTACACAGTACTCCTAATTAAAATGTATTATTCTGAATCTATAATAAATGTTTTCTCAGTTAATATGTCTGTGTAATGTCTTCCTTTAATACCATAATAGTAGACCATTGAGACAGAGTCTATTTTGCAAGTGAAGCCTGCCCAAGAAGGCAGCTGCAATACAACATTACAAAATCATCAACAGTCCATCATATTGGGTCAAGACTCAATTGTCATTGTCAAATTTGGGCTCCCCAGTCAAAACCAGTTGAGAACCACTGACCTAAAGAACCATGACCCTTCCCAAAGAACATTTGAGAACCTCTCGTTTTTGTTTGGTATGTAGGGCTACTGTAGTTGTCATTGTTTCTCTGAGTAAACAATGTTTCAGAATTCAGGGGCAGTGCAGCATAATTATGCAAACAATGATTGATTTCAAACGATCTGTTTACAGGTCCATTAGAATAAACAATTGTTTTTGTATTTCAGAAACGGCAAATGTCACTGCAAAATAAAGCACTCTGCCAAACACCTTTAAAGACAGTTGCTCAAGATCGCCTTTTCTATTTCCTTTAGATAGTGTCTTGGCTTAATTCCAATAATTCCAAAATATACAGCCAATAAGGGCGTTATTGTCACCAAAAATAACCTCCCTTCTATATTATATATCTGTATTTCTGAATAATTATAAAGCATAATAATAGAGCTTTTATTTTTGTATATATTTTTTTAAAAGGCAGAGGTTTCCCCTGTAGTAATAATCCAGTAGGATCCTTATTGAGAGAAAACAAAAGACAAATCTGTCAGAGTGCGAGCATTGACGCAAGCAGCTCTCTGACGTCAGTAGACTATCTGCAGTGAAAGAGAGAAAGGGGGAGGGGGGGGGGTGTATGGGGCAGCGGAGCGCGCAAAGCGTGTTAGCCTTCAGGAAATACAGTGGACGGGCGTCACTGGCATAAATGAGACTGTATAGAGATGAAGCTGCAAACTGCCGAGGTGAGGGAGGGAGGGAGGGAGGGAGGGAGGGAGGGAGGGAGGGAGGGAGGGAGGGAGGGAGGGAGAGGGAAGGAAGGAGAGAGAGAGAGAGAGAGAGAGAGGGAGAGAGAGAGAGAGAGAGAGAGAGAGAGGGAGGGAGGGAGGGAGAGGGAAGGAGCGAGAGAGAGAGAGGGGGAGAGAGAGAGAGGGAGAGAGGGAGAGAGGGAGGGAGAGAGGGAGAGAGGGAGGGTGAGGGAAGGAGCGAGAGAGAGAGAGGGGGAGAGAGAGAGAGGGAGAGAGGGAGGGAGGGAGAGAGGGAGAGAGGGAGGGAGGGAGGGTGAGTTGGTGGAAAGTGTAAAGCTTCCTAGAGCTGCAAACCTCTTTGTTTTATGTAAAGACACATAAAACAAAAGCTGCGTTTACACAGGCAGCCCAATTCTGATATCGTTTTTCATTAACTGGTATTTTGACCAAACAGATCAGCTCTGAAAAGATCTACTGTGAAAAAGATCTGATGTGATTGGTCAAAAGACAAACTAGTAAAAAATAATATCAGAATTGGGCTGCCTGTGTAAACGCAGCGAAAGAGTTTTCACTGTATTTCAGAGGGAGACGACAAGGAACAAGCCAGGCGGTGTCTGAGAAAGGCCCGAAAAATTGCCAAAGACTCCACCTTGGACTGTTCTCCATGTTCCCGTCCGGCAGGCAGTACCGGCGCACCAATGCTCAGATCAACAGACCCCCTAAGCAGCTTCTATCCCCTGGCCAGCCATACGACTGTTAAATGACTGACAACTAGTGCTCTCCCTCAACCACAGACGATTCACACGGGGACTCTATGCTCATCCACAGGTCTCTCTACCCATTCAGACACAACATGGCTTTGTGTGTCTTTGGCTCAACAGGTGTCCTGCCCCAAGACTTACTCAGTTTTCTCTGTCTGTGGAGCCATACAGATGTTCACATCTCTTTCTTTTTAAAATCTCTCTCAAACAGGGAGAGGTTTGCATCCGGTGCCAGTGTTGTGACAGTGTTGAATGGTGGTTTGATATGTTACATAACCCTACCTTCATTTGTGTGTGAGCACATGTGCACATTTACGTTTTAAAAAAGGTAGAAACCGATATACATACACTAACAAAGTGTGTGTTATAGGTGAGCGAGAAAGGGGTGGAATGTTTGGGTTATGCAGTGACTGCAATATGTCAAAGCTCATTTGGTTTGCGTAGGTTGGCATTGGTCAGTGATATCAATCTGAATGAATTGCAGCCTTGGCACCATTAGCAAAGGGAAGAGATGTTTTTTATTTAAACGGTTTGAGAGGGAAGCTACTGACATCATTGGGCCCTTCAGCACGTGTTCTTCTCTCCTACTACTTTACAGAAAATGCTTAAAACCTCTAGTGACTCCCCATCCCGGGTCCGGGAGCGTAATCATCGACTGACACTAATTAGCATAACGCAACGGACATAAATATTACTCGAAAATATTCCTATTCATGAAAATCACAAGTGAAATATACTGAGACACAATTCAGCCTTTTGTTAATCACCCTGTCATCTCAGATTTTCAAAATATGCTTTACAGCCAAAGCTAGACAAGCATTTGTGTAAGTTTATCGATAGCCTAGCATAGCATTTTGCCCAGCTAGCAGCAGGTAACGGTCACGGAAATCAGAAAAGCAATCAAATTAAATCGTTTACCTTTGATGAGCTTCGGATGTTTTCACTCACGAGACTCCCAATTAGATAGCCAATGTTCATTTTTTCCAAAAATATTATTCTTGTAGGCGAAATAGCTCCGTTTATTCTTCACGTTTGGCTGAGAAATCGACCGGAAATTATGGTCACGAAAACGGCGAAAAATATTCAAAATTAGCTCCATAATATCGACAAAAACATGGCAAACTTTGTTTATAATCAATCTTCAAGGTGTTTTTCAAATATCTATTCGATAATATATCCCACGGGGCAATTGACACAGCCAGACTTCACATGTCCACTAGCACTAAGTACACACAGGGAGCAGTGCGTGTAGCGACGACGTCATCTTCGGATGTTAATGATAGGGGGGGGGAAAAAATCAACCTCATCAACAATTATTTGAATAATTCAATGGATGTTTTCGTGCACAAAGGTGATGACTAAAGTGTCTGACTTCTCTATGGAAACTGTCTTTATGGGCCGGGCGTCAGTTAAACTGCAGTACTGAAGCAAGACTGTAGGAGCAGTCAAAACTGTGCTTCTAGACCCGAACCTTGGCCCCTTGCTGGAGAGGATCAGCTAAGACAAGTAGGGTGTTTTCAAGTTCCACACACCGATGGACTGGTGATGATGTCAGTTTGAGAAGAACGGCACAGTATGACTGCAGACTAATGTGGCGTTAGGGGATGCTAGTGGGCGATCATGGGAGATTCTCTGTAGATGCACAGCAGCCTGGTCTCATAGACTAGACATAACTTAGTGACTGAAAATCCAGGAGACCGAAATTTGTATGATATGTTACGTTTGGTATGGGTACATTAGACAGAAGGTTACTTAAGGCAAAAATGAATGGAGGGTGGTTGGTCGTGGTGGATAGGTCAGCGTATAACTTGAACGTCTAGCAACTCAAAGGTTGCTTGTTTGAATCTCATCACGGACAACTTTAGCATTTTAGCTAATTAGCAACCGTGCAACTATTTACATGTTTTTTGCAACTTAGCATGTTAGCTAACCCTATCTCTAACCTTAACCCTTTAACCTAACTCCTAACCCTAACCTTAACTTGTTATGGCTGCAATCCCAATACCGGGATCGATATGACAACTACCAGTGAAAATAGAGGGCGCCAAATTCAAACCACAGACATCTCATAATTACAATTCCTAAAACATACTTGTGTCTCATACCATTTTAAAGCTATTCTCGTTGTTAATTCCACCAAAGTGTCAGATTTCAAATAGGCTTTTCAGAGAAAGCACTACAAGCGATTATGTTAGGTCTCCACCAAACCACAATAAGCACAGCCATTTTCCAGCCAAATATAGCATTCACAAAAAGCAGAAATAGAGATAAAATTAATCACTAACCTTGAATTATCTTCATCAGATGACACTCATAGGACTCCATGTTACACAAAACATGCATGTTTTGTTTGATAAAGTTCATATAAAAAAATCTGAGTTTACATTGGTTTATTAGATTCACTAGTTGCAAAAACATCAAGTGATTTTGCATAACCACATCGTTTCAACAGAAATACTCATCATAAATGTAGATGATAATACAAGTTATGCACATGGAATTATAGATATACCTCTCCTTAATGCAACCGCTGTGTCAGATTTTTAAAAAAGTTTACGGAAAAAGCAACACATGCAATAATCTGAGACGGCACTCAGAACAGTAGCCAAATTAGCCTCTGTTAGAGTCAACAGAAAACAGAAAATACATGATAAATGTTTCCTTACCTTTGATGAACTTCATCAGAATGCAGTCCTAGGAATCCCAGGTCCACAATAAATGCTTTATTTGTTCGAAAATGTCCGTTATTTATGTCCAATTAGCTCCTTTGGTTAGCGCGTTTGGTAAACAATTCCAAAGTCACAAAGTGCGTCCACTATAACGTGACGAAATGTCTAAAAGTTCCGTAACAGTCAGTAGAAACATGTCAAACGATGTATTGAATCAATCTTTAGAATGTTGTTACATACATCTTGAATAACGTTCCAACCGGAGAATTAGAATTACTTCAGATGAGCGGTGGAAAGCAAGTCCTTCCCCTGTGAACGCGCCTGGTGAAAGCATGGTCCACTCATGGCTGTGGTGACTATTTCCTGTGCCAATCAACCACCCTTCACATTAGAGTCATCAGACAAAGTTCTATTGACTGTTGACATCTAGTGTAAGGCGTAGGAAGTGAAAACTCATCCATAGCTCGCTGTAATTTGAATGAGAGTTTGGTTGAAAATCTGCCACCTCCAGAAAAAAAAACAGGAAGTTGAATTTCTCAGGTTTTTTTTCGTTTACTATGTTACGTCTATCTCTGAGTCCAGGTTGCTCACAGATGTTCCTGTCATCCTGCCACCCACTGCCTCTCATGAGCAGAAACAGTGATGTGAGAGCTTACCAATTTTAAATGTTGGGTAACGGGCTCCCTTGGAGCAGCTCAGCGTAGGGTCTGCCTCACCCGGCAGGCTCCAGTGCTTAGTGTTTTGGTGTCAACACAGAAGAGTGAAGAGGAGGGAGTGAAAACTCAGTTGACTTTACCGTTTTGTTTCTCTGTTCTCCAGATCTCCTCAATGTATGGAGTCCCTACTATGATAGGTCTAGATGTCATCCGTGCGCCAACGACGCTGAGAGTTGGATTTTATTAGCCTAATTCGCAAAGAACTCAGCTGACCATGCAAAGGATTTAGGCCTGTCTGAAAATGAAAACAACCACCAGCAAAACTGCGCTAACTCACCCTTTGACAAATGTGCTTTCGTGGAATTGGAAATACAGTGCCTTCAGCGATCTACACACACTACCCCATAATGACAAGGAGAAAACAGGTTTTTAGAATTTTTGCAAATTTGTACAAAATATAAAACAGAAATACCTTATTTACATAAGTATTCTGATCATTTGCTATGAGACTGAAAATTGAGCTCAGGTGCATCGTGTTTTCATTGATCATCCTTGAGATGTTTCCACAACTGTGATTGGAGTCCACCTGTGGTAAATTCAATTGATTGGACATTATTTGGAAAGGCACACAGCAGTCTATATAAGGTCCCGCAGTTGACAGTGCATGTCAGAGCAAAAACCAAGCCATCAGGTCGAAGGAATTTTCCGTAAAGCTCCGAGACAGGATTGTGTTGAGGCACAGATCTGGGGAAGAGTACCAAAACATTTCTGCAGCATTGAAGGTCCCCAAGAACACAGTGGCCCCCCGATCATTCTTAAATGGAAGAAGTTTGGAACCACCAAGACTCTTCCTAGAGCTGCCACCTTGGCCATACTGAGCAATCAGGGGAGAAGGGCCTTGGTCAGGGAGGGGACCAAGAACCCAATGGTCACTCTGACAGAGCTCCAGAGTTCCTCTGTGGAGATGGGAGAATCTTCCAGAAGGACAACCATCTCTGCAGCACTCCACCAATCAGGCCTTTATGGTAGAGAGCCAGACGGAATGCCACTCCTCAGTAAAAGGCACATAACAGCCCACTTGGAGTTTGCCAAAAGTCACCTAAAGACTCTCAGACCATGAGAAACAAGATTCTCTGGTCTGATGAAACCAAGATTAAACTCTTTGGCCTGAATGCCAAGCGTCACGTCTGTCGGAAACCTGGCACCATCCCTACAGTGAAGCATGGTGGTGGCAGCATCACGCTGTGGGGAAGTTTTTAGTCAGGATCGAGGCAAAGATGAACAGAGCAAAGTACAGAGAGATCCTTCATGAAAACCCTTCTAGAGCGCTCAGGACCTCAGACTGGGGTGAAGGTTCACCTTCCAACAGGACAACGACCCTAAGCACACAGCTAAGACAACGCAGGAGTGGCTTCGGGACAAGTCTCTGAATGTCCTTGAGTGGCCCAGCCAGAGCCCGGACTTGAACCCGATCGATCATCTCTGGAGAGACCTGGAAATAGCTGTGCAGAAACGCTCCCCATCCAACCTGACAGAGCTTGAGAGGATCGGCAGAGAAGAATGGGAGAAACTCTCAAAATTCAGGTGTGCCACGCTTGTAGTGTCATAACCAAGAAGACTTGGCTGTAACCGCTGCCAAAGGTGCTTCAACAAAGTACTGAGTGAAGGGTCTGAATACTTATGTAAATGTAATTTTACAGTTTTATTGGTTTTATAAATTAGTAAAACATTCTTAAAACCTGTTTTTTCTTTGTCATAATGGGGTATTGTGTGTAGATTAATGAGGGGGGGAAACAATTTAATTACATTTTTGAATAAGGCTATAACGTAACAAAATCTGGAAATGGTCAAGGGGTCTGACTACTTTCCGAAGGCACCGTACATGGTGGCACGTATCAGTAGCCTCTCATGCGTAATTTCCAACCGAACAAGGCTCAGTCCTATAATCATGGACACACGTGATCAGCAAATTGCCTCCGTATCAATATTTGTAACTTGTCAGGAGGGGAACTAAGTCTATCTCTCTCTATCCCTAGAAAACACATATTGTCCGATCACAGCCAGCATCGGTATTAGCCTACATTTGGACAATCTCTCTATTCTTCTTTGTATCTCCAGTGTCCGGGGCATCCATCCACACACGCACCTGCCAACTTTCTCTACTCGCAATGGTTTGGAGACACGCGCCGGATGGGAGGACACAGAACGAAAAGAGAGATCTGTTTGAACGGAACTGAAGACTGTTCTGATTGTTCGGAATTCTAAACTCGCCATTCCCTGATTGTTCAGAATTCTAAACTCTCCATTCCCTGATTGTTCAGAATTCTAAACTCGCCATTCCCTGATTGTTCAGAATTCTAAACTCGCCATTCCCTGATTGTTCAGAATTCTAAACTCGCCATTCCCTGATTGTTCAGAATTCTAAACTCGCCATTCCCTGATTGTTCAGAATTCTAAACTCGCCATTCCCTGTCTGTTCAGAATTCTAAACTCGCCATTCCCTGATTGTTCGGAATTCTAAACTCGCCATTCCCTGTCTGTTGCATGCCCAGTCAGTAGATAGTGTATCCACTGTCTCTCTATCACCCCCCCACCCCAGCCCACGGCTGTCACATAATAAAACCACGAAGGAGGAGGCGTCGTTTTAAAACAAGGGAGCAGTAAATGTCGAAGAAACGCAAAAATCCTGATGACGAGGAGGAAATCGAAGACGTTAAAAAATACTTCCCACGTGCGGGTTGTAACAGTGATCAAGGTATGTGAGCGTTGTCTTGTTCAGTGGTACGTGATGGTCGTGATAGTTTGATATAATGGTGTGTGAGGGGCATATATTCGACTGGTGCACCAGGACCTACGTTTGTGACACATCTAGGTTAATTTGTGTCAGCAGAGTAGCTGGCAGGCTTCTGGTTAGCCACAATAACGAATAGATAATTTAGTCTCAGTACCAGTCTCTTTATGGAGTGGATTAGCTAAAGAGACTGGTACCCAAGGGCATAGATCATTCGCAAGGAATGCACATTGCAATGCTAAAGAACACAACGTTATTTTCTATAGTAATGCTGCCTATGCCAATGTGGGCATCTCTCGCTCTCAGTTAAATTCAAAGGGCTTTATTGGCTTTGGAAACATGTTTACATTGCCAAAGCAAGTGGAATATATAATAAACAAAAAGTGAAATAAACAATCAGAAATAAACAGTAAACATTACACTCACAAACATTGTTAAAGAATAGAGATATTTCAAATGGTATATTATGGGCTATGTACAGTGTTGTAACAATGTGCAAATAGTATGAAAGGAAAAATAAATTAACGGATCAATATAGTTTGTATTTACAATGTTGTTTGTGCTTCACTGGTTGCTCTTTTCTTGTGGCAACAAGTCACTCTCTCTCTCTATCTCTCTCTCTCTCTCTCTCTCTCTCTCTCTCTCTCTCTCTCTCTCTCTCTCTCTCTCTCTCTCTCTCTGTCTCTCTCTCTCTCTCTCTCTCTCTCTCTCTCTCTCTCTGTCTCTGTCTCGCTCTCTCTCTATCTCTCTGTCTCTCTCTGTCTCTATCTCTCTCTATCTCTCTCTCTCTCCCCCCTTTCTCTTGAATGAAACGTTGCTGAGATGATAGCTTTTAGAACCCAGTGCCAGGTGTCTTTTCTGTTGTGACATTCCATCACCTTTGGGAAACTTAATAAATGTAAAAAAACTTACATTTATTTTCATTAGTTGAACTTGACTGACTGGGTTGGCAGGAACATGCTCCACTCTCGTCCACCCATCTGCCCTCTAGGCTGGCCTCTACCCATCTGCCCTCTAGGCTGCCCTCTAGGCTGCCCTCTACCCATCTGCCCTCTAGGCTGGCCTCTAGGCTGCCCTCTAGGCTGCCCTCTAGGCTGGCCTCTAGGCTGCCCTCTAGGCTGCCCTCTATGCTGGCCTCTAGGCTGCCCTCTAGGCTGCCCTCTAGGCTGGCCTCTAGGCTGCCCTCTAGGCTGCCCTCTACCCATCTGCCCTCTAGGCTGCCCTCTAGGCTGCCCTCTAGGCTGGCCTCTAGGCTGCCCTCTAGGCTGCCCTCTATGCTGCCCTCTAGGCTGCCCTCTAGGCTGGCCTCTAGGCTGCCCTCTAGGCTGGCCTCTAGGCTGCCCTCTAGGCTGGCCTCTAAGCTGGACTCTAGGCTGCCCTCTAGGCTGGCCTCTAGGCTGGCCTCTACAGCTGTTGTTTACAGTTGTTTACACTTCACTATGGCAGACCGTAGCAAAACATTTTGCAATAGAAAAGGAAAACAAGTAGTCTCTCCCTGTCCTTTTTCTTCCGTTTGTTGCCAAATGAATAGGGTGTTTGGCTATGTGTTTTGGGTCCCGGCCCAAAACAGTTTCCCTTTTTGGCTAGGAGAACTGAGGATAGGAAGGGGAACCAAGGGGAACCAGGTTCTTCCTTCCCCCACACAGCAGAGGCATCTGGGAACACTCTCTGGCCCAATCCTAAACCATCCCCTAAACCCTATGCCCTATGCATGAACTTGTAGAGATCTGAGAGGATTTGATTGGTATAAGCAATATGGTGAACCGTTCCCCTAGCCTATCAGAGGGCAAGGTGGAGCTATTACCAAATTGCTTACACCTATCGAATCATTTTACACAAGTGCATAGGGTGCAGGGTTTAGGGCATAGGGGTCCATTTGGGATTGGGCCTTAGTCTTCAGCTCTAGCCCCTCCCACCATCATAATAAACCATCAACTACAAACTAGCCCCTCCCCCCATAAAAAACATCTACTACCAACTAGCCCCTCCCACCATCATAATAAACCATCTACTACAAACTAGCCCCTCCCACCATAACAAACATCTACTACCAACCAGCCCCTCCTACCATAAAAAAACATCTACTAGCAACTAGCCCCTCCCACCATCATAATAAACCATCTACTACCAACTAGCCCCTCCCATCATAACAAACATCTACTACCAACCAGCCCCTCCCACCATAACAAACACCATCTACTACCAACTAGCCCCTCCCACTATAACAAACATCTACTACCAACTAGCCCCTCCCACCATAACAAACATCTACTACCAACTAGCCCCTCCCACCATAATGAATCTAATACCAATGCAATGTCATCACTGTTCAGACAGACCCAGGTCCACAGGCCTCACAGAATATAATATATGGAGTGATTATAGAATATGTCTCCCTGTAATAAGCGAGTTAAAGCCATGTAATAGCAAGAAATTACACTTCAATTATAATTCTGATATTACAGTGTTGTGACTGCATTATTAAAAATGTCAAACCATATATCAAACTATATTGTCTGAAGTAAACTGAAACTATATTGTCAATTAGTAAACAGAAACTATATTGTCAGTTAGTAAACAGAAACTATATTGTCAATTAGTAAACAGAAACTATATTGTCAGTTAGTAAAGTCAAACTATATTGTCAGTTAGTAAACTCAAACTATATTGTCAGTTTGTAACGATCGTCGTAGGTGGAAGAAGGAGAGGACCAAGGTGCAGCGTGGTACGTGTTCATGATCTTTTAATTACACTGAACACTAGAACAAAAATAACAAAAACGGAACAAACGAAACAGTCCTGTCTGGTACAGAGACAGAAAACATCTACCCACAACTCAAGGGCGAAACCAGGCTGCCTAAGTATGGTTCTCAATCAGAGACAACGATTGACAGCTGATTGGGAACCGTACCAGGCCAAACACATAGAAATACAAACATAGAATGCCCACCCCAACTCACGCCCTGACCAACCTAAACCCTCGCCGCCGGCCCCGGACAGGCGGGATGCTCTGGCAGCTCCGGACAGGTCGGGAGACTCTGGCAGCTCCGGACAGGTCGGGAGACTCTGGCAGCTCCGGACAGGTCGGGAGACTCTGGCAGCTCCGGACAGGTCGGGAGACTCTGGCAGCTCCGGACAGGTCGGGAGACTCTGGCAGCTCCGGACAGGTCGGGAGACTCTGGCAGCTCCGGACAGGTCGGGAGACTCTGGCATCTCCGGACAGGTCGGGAGACTCTGGCAGCGCCAGACAGGCAGCAGGCTCCGGCAGCGCCGGACAGGAGGGAGGCTCCGGCAGCGCCGGACAGGAGGGAGACTCTGGAGGGAGGAGACGGAGAGACAGCCTGGTCCTTGGAGGAGGCACAGGATAGACCGGGCTGTGGAGGCTCACTGGAGGTCTCGAACTAAGGGCCTGCACAACCCGTCCTGTCTGGATGGTGATTTTAGCCCGGCACGTGCGGGGCGCAGATACAGGACGCACTGGGCTGTGCAGACACACGGGAGACACAGTGCGCAGCGCCGACGCAGGATATCCTGGCCTGAGGAAACGCACTGGAGGTCTGGAGAGCAGGGCTGGCACCATCCGTCCTGTCTGGATCCTCACCCTAGCCCGGCAGATGCGGGGAGCTGAGATGTAGCGCACCGGGCTAAGAACACGTACTGAAGACACCGTGCGCTCCACCGCATAACACGGTGCCTGACCAGTACGATGCCCGCCATGGTAAGCATGTCTTGGAGAGCTGTAGCGCCGAGCTGGCACAGGACGTGCAGGGCTAGGGAGGCGCACAGGAGGCCTGGTGCGTGGGGCTGGCACAGTCTTCACCAGACTATGGTTCTCAATCGGAGACAACGATAGACAGCTGCCTCTGATTGAGAACCACACCCGGCCAAACAACAAAGAAAAACAAAACATAGAAAATGAACATAGAATGCCCACCCTAGTCACACCCTGGCCTAACCAAAATAGAGAATAAAAACCTCTCTATGGCCAGGGCGTGACACAATGTCAGTCAATCCCTGTCAGAAGTGGATGGAAACGACACCTGCTCTGTAGTAATGCCAAGAACGATTACTTTTAAAGCAGATTATAAAATGTGTCACACAGCATTCCCCAAATATACAGTATGCACTATTAAATAAGGACATAGGAACACTGGAGGGAAAGTGTGTGTGTGTGTGTGTGTGTGTGTGTGTGTGTGTGTGTGTGTGTGTGTGTGCGTGCGTACTACAGTATGATAGTTGACATGGCGTGTATCCTAAACACGTACCGTATCCAATACCAATACAGTATGAACAGTTCCCAGCATTACTAGATACTACTCATGGCCCTCTCATAACAGTGGACAGCATTACTAGATACTACTCATGGCCCTCTCATAACAGTGGACAACATTACTAGATACTACTCATGGCCCTCTCATAACAGTAGACAGCATTACTAGATACTACTCATGGCCCTCTCATAACAGTAGACAGCATTACTAGATACTACTCATGGCCCTCTCATAACAGTGGACAGCATTACTAGATACTACTCATGGCCCTCTCATAACAGTAGACAGCATTACTAGATACTACTCATGGCCCTCTCATAACAGTAGACAGCATTACTAGATACTACTCATGGCCCTCTCATAACAGTAGACAGCATTACTAGATACTACTCATGGCCCTCTCATAACAGTAGAGAGCATTACTAGATACTACTCATGGCCCTCTCATAACAGTGGACAGCATTACTAGATACTACTCATGGCCCTCTCATAACAGTGGACAGCATTACTAGATACTACTCATGGCCCTCTCATAACAGTGGACAACATTACTAGATACTACTCATGGCCCTCTCATAACAGTGGACAGCATTACTAGATACTACTCATGGCCCTCTCATAACAGTGGACAGCATTACTAGATACTACTCATGGCCCTCTCATAACAGTAGACAGCATTACTAGATACTACTCATGGCCCTCTCACAACAGTAGACAGCATTACTAGATACTACTCATGGCCCTCTCATAACAGTGGACAGCATTACTAGATACTACTCATGGCCCTCTCATAACAGTGGACAGCATTACTAGATACTACACATGGACCTCTCATAAGAATTGTTTTATTCGTTAATGCAATTGTCCTATTATATCTAACAGGTTAAGACAATGTAATGGGTGATGCTGTGAATCCTTCATAGATACGTCGTAGTAAATCTGACATACATCCAGTTAGTCTCTAGTGTCAACAGCTGTTTGCAATGTAAAGTAATGATCGAAATGGTTACTGTAAAGTAATGATGAAAATGCTTACTGTAAAGTAATGATCAAAATGCTTACTGTAAAGTAATGATCAAAATGGTTACTGTAAAGTAATGATGAAAATGCTTACTGTAAAGTAATGATCAAAATGCTTACTGTAAAGTAATGATCAAAATGGTTACTGTAAAGTAATGATCAAAATGCTTACTGTAAAGTAATGATGAAAATGCTTACTGTAAAGTAATGATGAAAATGCTTACTGTAAAGTAATGATCAAAATGCTTACTGTAAAGTAATGATCAAAATGGTTACTGTAAAGTAATGATGAAAATGCTTACTGTAAAGTAATGATCAAAATGCTTACTGTAAAGTAATGATGAAAATGCTTACTGTAAAGTAATGATCAAAATGCTTCATGTAAAGTAATGATCAAAATGCTTACTGTAAAGTAATGATCAAAATGCTTACTGTAAAGTAATGATCAAAATGCTTACTGTAAAGTAATGATGAAAATGCTTCATGTAAAGTAATGATCCTAATAAAATAAAATAACAGCAAAATCTAAAGGCTCCCTAAAATGAAAATGTAAAAAATGACAATCAGTAGCTGTAGCAGTCAGTCATTAGTCCACCTGATGTATTTTAGAGCACCTTTACAAACACTAATATACGTTAATACTTTTCACAACACAACACATGCCAGATTATTAACTATTTATATAATCCTATTCACAACACATGCCAGATTATTAACTATTTATATAATCCTATTCACAACACATGCCAGATTATTAACTATTTATATAATCCTATTCACAACACATGCCAGATTATTAAATATTTATATAATCCTATTCACAACACATGCCAGATTAGTAACTATTTATATAATCCTATTCACAACACATTCCAGATTATTAACTATTTATATAATCCTATTCACAACACAACACATGCCAGATTATTAACTATTTATATAATCCTATTCACAACACAACACAACACATGCCAGATTATTAACTATTTATATAATCCTATTCACAACACATGCCAGATTATTAACTATTTATATAATCCTATTCACAACACATGCCAGATTATTAACTATTTATATAATCCTATTCACAACACATGCCAGATTATTAACTATTTATATAATCCTATTCACAACACAACACATGCCAGATTATTAACTATTTATATAATCCTATTCACAACACATACCAGATTATTAACTATTTATATAATCCTATTCACAACACATGCCAGATTATTAACTATTTATATAATCCTATTCACAACACATACCAGATGATTAACTATTTATATAATCCTATTCACAACACATGCCAGATTATTAACTATTTATATAATCCTATTCACAACACATACCAGATTATTAACTATTTATATAATCCTATTCACAACACATTCCAGATTATTAACTATTTATATAATCCTATTCACAACACATGCCAGATTATTAACTATTTATATAATCCTATTCACAACACATACCAGATTATTAACTATTTATATAATCCTATTCACAACACATGCCAGATTATTAACTATTTATATAATCCTATTCACAACACATGCCAGATTATTAACTATTTATATAATCCTATTCACAACACATGCCAGATTATTAACTATTTATATAATCCTATTCACAACACAACACATGCCAGATTATTAACTATTTATATAATCCTATTCACAACACATACCAGATTATTAACTATTTATATAATACTTTTCACAACACAACACATGCCAGATTATTAACTATTTATATAATCCTATTCACAACACATACCAGATTATTAACTATTTATATAATCCTATTCACAACACATGCCAGATTATTAACTATTTATATAATACTTTTCACAACACAACACATGCCAGATTATTAACTATTTATATAATCCTATTCACAACACATACCAGATTATTAACTATTTATATAATCCTATTCACAACACAACACATGCCAGATTATTAACTATTTATATAATCCTATTCACAACACAACACATGCCAGATTATTAACTATTTATATAATCCTATTCACAACACATACCAGATTATTAACTATTTATATAATCCTATTCACAACACATGCCAGATTATGAACTATTTATATAATCCTATTCACAACACATGCCAGATTATTAACTATTTATATAATCCTATTCACAACACATGCCAGATTATTAACTATTTATATAATCCTATTCACAACACATGCCAGATTATTAACTATTTATATAATCCTATTCACAACACATGCCAGATTATTAACTATTTATATAATCCTATTCACAACACATGCCAGATTATTAACTATTTATATAATCCTATTCACAACACATACCAGATTATTAACTATTTATATAATCCTATTCACAACACAACACATGCCAGATTATTAACTATTTATATAAGGCTATTCACAACACATGCCAGATTATTAACTATTTATATAATCCTATTCACAACACATGCCAGATTATTAACTATTTATATAATCCTATTCACAACACATACCAGATTATTAACTATTTATATAATCCTATTCACAACACAACACATGCCAGATTATTAACTATTTATATAATCCTATTCACAACACATGCCAGATTATTAACTATTTATATAATCCTATTCACAACACATACCAGATTATTAACTATTTATATAATACTTTTCACAACACAACACATGCCAGATTATTAACTATTTATATAATCCTATTCACAACACATACCAGATTATTAACTATTTATATAATCCTATTCACAACACAACACATGCCAGATTATTAACTATTTATATAATCCTATTCACAACACATGCCAGATTATTAACTATTTACATAATCCTATTCACAACACATGCCAGATTATTAACTATTTATATAATCCTATTCACAACACATACCAGATTATTAACTATTTATATAATCCTATTCACAACACATACCAGATTATTAACTATTTATATAATCCTATTCACAACACAACACATGCCAGATTATTAACTATTTATATAATCCTATTCACAACACAACACATGCCAGATTATTAACTATTTATATAATCCTATTCACAACACATGCCAGATTATTAACTATTTATATAATCCTATTCACAACACATACCAGATTATTAACTATTTATATAATCCTATTCACAACACAACACATGCTAGATTATTAACTATTTATATAATCATATTCACAACACATGCCAGATTATTAACTATTTATATAATCCTATTCACAACACATACCAGATTATTAACTATTTATATAATACTTTTCACAACACATACCAGATTATTAACTATTTATATAATCCTATTCACAACACAACACATGCCAGATTATTAACTATTTATATAATCCTATTCACAACACATGCCAGATTATTAACTATTTATATAATCCTATTCACAACACATACCAGATTATTAACTATTTATATAATCCTATTCACAACACAACACATGCCAGATTATTAACTATTTATATAATCCTATTCACAACACATGCCAGATTATTAACTATTTATATAATCCTATTCACAACACATTCCAGATTATTAACTATTTATATAATCCTATTCACAACACAACACATGCCAGATTATTAACTATTTATATAATACTTTTCACAACACAACACATGCCAGATTATTAACTATTTATATAATCCTATTCACAACACATACCAGATTATTAACTATTTATATAATCCTATTCACAACACATACCAGATTATTAACAATTTATATAATCCTATTCACAACACATACCAGATTATTAACTATTTATATAATCCTATTCACAACACATACCAGATTATTAACTATTTATATAATCCTATTCACAACACATGCCAGATTATTAACTATTTATATAATCCTATTCACAACACATACCAGATTATTAACTATTTATATAATCCTATTCACAACACAACACATGCCAGATTATTAACTATTTATATAATACTTTTCACAACACAACACATGCCAGATTTTTAACTATTTATATAATCCTATTCACAACACAACACATGCCAGATTATTAACTATTTATATAATCCTATTCACAACACATACCAGATTATTAACTATTTATATAATCCTATTCACAACACAACACATGCCAGATTATTAACTATTTATATAATACTTTTCACAACACAACACATGCCAGATTATTAACTATTTATATAATCCTATTCACAACACAACACATGCCAGATTATTAACTATTTATATAATCCTATTCACAACACATGCCAGATTATTAACTATTTATATAATCCTATTCACAACACATACCAGATTATTAACTATTTATATAATCCTATTCACAACACAACACATGCCAGATTATTAACTATTTATATAAGGCTATTCACAACACATGCCAGATTATTAACTATTTATATAATCCTATTCACAACACATGCCAGATTATTAACTATTTATATAATCCTATTCACAACACATACCAGATTATTAACTATTTATATAATCCTATTCACAACACAACACATGCCAGATTATTAACTATTTATATAATCCTATTCACAACACATGCCAGATTATTAACTATTTATATAATCCTATTCACAACACATACCAGATTATTAACTATTTATATAATACTTTTCACAACACAACACATGCCAGATTATTAACTATTTATATAATCCTATTCACAACACATACCAGATTATTAACTATTTATATAATCCTATTCACAACACAACACATGCCAGATTATTAACTATTTATATAATCCTATTCACAACACATGCCAGATTATTAACTATTTACATAATCCTATTCACAACACATGCCAGATTATTAACTATTTATATAATCCTATTCACAACACATACCAGATTATTAACTATTTATATAATCCTATTCACAACACATACCAGATTATTAACTATTTATATAATCCTATTCACAACACAACACATGCCAGATTATTAACTATTTATATAATCCTATTCACAACACAACACATGCCAGATTATTAACTATTTATATAATCCTATTCACAACACATGCCAGATTATTAACTATTTATATAATCCTATTCACAACACATACCAGATTATTAACTATTTATATAATCCTATTCACAACACAACACATGCTAGATTATTAACTATTTATATAATCATATTCACAACACATGCCAGATTATTAACTATTTATATAATCCTATTCACAACACATACCAGATTATTAACTATTTATATAATACTTTTCACAACACATACCAGATTATTAACTATTTATATAATCCTATTCACAACACAACACATGCCAGATTATTAACTATTTATATAATCCTATTCACAACACATGCCAGATTATTAACTATTTATATAATCCTATTCACAACACATACCAGATTATTAACTATTTATATAATCCTATTCACAACACAACACATGCCAGATTATTAACTATTTATATAATCCTATTCACAACACATGCCAGATTATTAACTATTTATATAATCCTATTCACAACACATTCCAGATTATTAACTATTTATATAATCCTATTCACAACACAACACATGCCAGATTATTAACTATTTATATAATACTTTTCACAACACAACACATGCCAGATTATTAACTATTTATATAATCCTATTCACAACACATACCAGATTATTAACTATTTATATAATCCTATTCACAACACATACCAGATTATTAACAATTTATATAATCCTATTCACAACACATACCAGATTATTAACTATTTATATAATCCTATTCACAACACATACCAGATTATTAACTATTTATATAATCCTATTCACAACACATGCCAGATTATTAACTATTTATATAATCCTATTCACAACACATACCAGATTATTAACTATTTATATAATCCTATTCACAACACAACACATGCCAGATTATTAACTATTTATATAATACTTTTCACAACACAACACATGCCAGATTTTTAACTATTTATATAATCCTATTCACAACACAACACATGCCAGATTATTAACTATTTATATAATCCTATTCACAACACATACCAGATTATTAACTATTTATATAATCCTATTCACAACACAACACATGCCAGATTATTAACTATTTATATAATACTTTTCACAACACAACACATGCCAGATTATTAACTATTTATATAATCCTATTCACAACACAACACATGCCAGATTATTAACTATTTATATAATCCTATTCACAACACATGCCAGATTATTAACTATTTATATAATCCTATTCACAACACATGCCAGATTATTAACTATTTATATAATCCTATTCACAACACATGCCAGATTATTAACTATTTATATAATCCTATTCACAACACATGCCAGATTATTAACTATTTATATAATCCTATTCACAACACATGCCAGATTATTAACTATTTATATAATCCTATTCACAACACATGCCAGATTATTAACTATTTATATAATCCTATTCACAACACATGCCAGATTATTAACTATTTATATAATCCTATTCACAACACATGCCAGATTATTAACTATTTATATAATCCTATTCACAACACATACCAGATTATTAACTATTTATATAATCCTATTCACAACACAACACATGCCAGATTATTAACTATTTATATAATCCTATTCACAACACATGCCAGATTATTAACTATTTATATAATCCTATTCACAACACATACCAGATTATTAACTATTTATATAATCCTATTCACAACACAACACATGCCAGATTATTAACTATTTATATAATCCTATTCACAACACATGCCAGATTATTAACTATTTATATAATCCTATTCACAACACATTCCAGATTATTAACTATTTATATAATCCTATTCACAACACAACACATGCCAGATTATTAACTATTTATATAATACTTTTCACAACACAACACATGCCAGATTATTAACTATTTATATAATCCTATTCACAACACATACCAGATTATTAACTATTTATATAATCCTATTCACAACACATACCAGATTATTAACAATTTATATAATCCTATTCACAACACATACCAGATTATTAACTATTTATATAATCCTATTCACAACACATACCAGATTATTAACTATTTATATAATCCTATTCACAACACATGCCAGATTATTAACTATTTATATAATCCTATTCACAACACATACCAGATTATTAACTATTTATATAATCCTATTCACAACACAACACATGCCAGATTATTAACTATTTATATAATACTTTTCACAACACAACACATGCCAGATTATTAACTATTTATATAATCCTATTCACAACACAACACATGCCAGATTATTAACTATTTATATAATCCTATTCACAACACATACCAGATTATTAACTATTTATATAATCCTATTCACAACACAACACATGCCAGATTATTAACTATTTATATAATACTTTTCACAACACAACACATGCCAGATTATTAACTATTTATATAATCCTATTCACAACACAACACATGCCAGATTATTAACTATTTATATAATCCTATTCACAACACATGCCAGATTATTAACTATTTATATAATCCTATTCACAACACATGCCAGATTATTAACTATTTATATAATCCTATTCACAACACATGCCAGTTTATTAACTATTTATATAATCCTATTCACAACACATGCCAGATTATTAACTATTTATATAATCCTATTCACAACACATGCCAGATTATTAACTATTTATATAATCCTATTCACAACACATGCCAGATTATTAACTATTTATATAATCCTATTCACAACACATGCCAGATTATTAACTATTTATATAATCCTATTCACAACACATGCCAGATTATTAACTATTTATATAATCCTATTCACAACACATACCAGATTATTAACTATTTATATAATCCTATTCACAACACAACACATGCCAGATTATTAACTATTTATATAATCCTATTCACAACACATGCCAGATTATTAACTATTTATATAATCCCATTCACAAATGCCAGATTAAAGTGTAGAGTATGAAAGTGTAGAGTAGGCTCTCCTAAAAGTACACAAATATTTTATCACCAGAAAAACACATTAAAATCATAGTAAACCTAGTGTGCAAGCATGCACACACACACACACACACACACACACACACACACACACACACACACACACACACACACACACACACACACACACACACACACACAGTGCAGCACTGGTTGTCTGAATTTAAATTCATCCCTGAAATATTATCATGTTTTCTACAACAGCACTACCTAGTGGTCTAGTTCTGAACAGCCATGGAAAAGGTTTGAGAGTTTAGCCTACATTTACCGTCTTTCCTCGATTCCTTGCGTCCTCTCTCCTTGCTTACTTCTCAAAGCATATTGAACTTAAAGATCCAATGTCCCTTACCTCAGACTTTTTCCTCCAATGCATTTTGAGAAGCAGGTGAGGACAGAGGACGCAAGGAATTGAGGAAAGAGGAATTGAGAAGGAGCCCCTCAGACTCTCTTGAGAACACTAGATGGAGCCACAGTGTCAGGAAAGAGTGCCATTTGGGACTAATGCTCGTCAGAGTTGATGGGTTTGGTAACAGGAAGAAGAACTCTGTAGAGTAGATGGGTTTGGTAACAGGAAGAACTCTGTAGAGTCGATGGGTTTGGTAACAGGAAAAATATATCTGTATAGTCAATGGGTTTGGTAACAGGAAGAAGAACTCTGTAGAGTCGATGGGTTTCATAACAGGAAGAAGAACTCTGTAGAGTTGATGGGTTTGGTAACAGGAAGAAGAACTCTGTAGAGTAGATGGGTTTGGTAACAGGAAGAAGAACTCTGTAGAGTTGATGGGTTTGGTAACAGGAAGAAGAACTCTGTAGAGTTGATGGGTTTGGTAACAGGAAGAAGAACTCTGTAGAGTTGATGGGTTTGGTAACAGGAAGAAGAACTCTGTAGAGTTGATGGGTTTGGTAACAGGAAGAAGAACTCTGTAGAGTCGATGGGTTTGGTAACAGGAAGAAGAACTCTGTAGAGTCGATGGGTTTGGTAACAGGAAGAAGAACTCTGTAGAGTCGATGGGTTTGGTAACAGGAAGAAGAACTCTGTAGAGTCGATGGGTTTGGTAACAGGAAGAAGAACTCTGTAGAGTCGATGGGTTTGGTAACAGGAAGATGAACTCTGTAGAGTTGATGGGTTTGGTAACAGGAAGATGAACTCTGTAGAGTCGATGGGTTTGGTAACAGGAAGAAGAACTCTGTAGAGTCGATGGGTTTGGTAACAGGAAGAAGAACTCTGTAGAGTCGATGGGTTTGGTAACAGGAAGAAGAACTCTGTAGAGTTGATGGGTTTGGTAACAGGAAGAAGATGAAGGAAAGAGCATGATGCAATGGATTTGTAGAAATGATGACTGTGTGTGTGTGTGTGTATGTGTGTGTGTGTGTGTGTGTGTGTGTGTGTGTGTGTGTGTGTGTGTGTGTGTGTGTGTGTGCATAATCAATGCACAAATATCATACCCCCATATCATGCTAACCTCTCACCATTACAATAACTGGGGAGGTTAGCATTTCATCTCATACCCCCAAGACATGCTAACCTCTCACCATTACAATAACAGGGAAGGTTAGAATTTCATATCATACCCCCAAGACATGCTAACCTCCCACCATTACAATAACAGGGGAGGTTAGCATTTCATGTCATACCCCTAAGACATGCTAGGTTAGGTTAGCATTTTATATCATACCCTCAAAACATGCTAGCCTCTCACCATTACAATAACAGGGGATGTTAGCATTTCATATCATACCCCCAAGACATGCTAACCTCTCACCATTACAATAACAGGGGATGTTAGCATTTCATATCATACCCCCAAGACATGCTAACCTCTCACCATTACAATAACAGGGGATGTTAGCATTTCATATCATACCCCCAAGACATGCTAACCTCTCACCATTACAATAACAGGGGATGTTAGCATTTCTAGGGGTATGATATTTATGCCTCTGTAACTTTCTCACTCATCCTTATTCACGATTCATTCAGGATTATCCCTAATCATGGACATGAATGTAGAAGAGTTTAGAAACATATTCTATTCTTATTTTTAATAAAAGTGACTCCAAAATTACACACTACATTATTTACCACTACATTTATTTTATTTATTATTATTCTTTTTTTTTTTTGTGGATTACATTTTTTTTGTATTTGTATTTATTAGGAATCGCCATGAATTGTTGCCAAGGCAACAGCTACTCTTCCTGGGGTCCGCGCACACCGAGTCACTTACATCACACATAAAACAAAACATTAAAACAGCACATCACGTAACATTATTACATTACTTTGTATCTACAAACCAACATGCATATTGGGCACAAAATAATCTGTAACACCAACCAAAACAAACAGCAAATGCATCCAACACATTTGTAGAGTCACAAGCTCGACGTAGTCATTGCGTGTTGTGAATATGGGACCAAATGCATCCAACACATTTGTAGAGTCACAAGCTCGATGTAATCATTGCGTGTTGTGAATATGGGACCAAATACTACACTTTTGACTACTTTAATACACATACAGTATCAGTGAATTTGTCCCGATACTTTTGGTCCCCTAAAATGGGAGAACTGTGTACAAGGAGTGCTGTAATTTCAAAACGGTTAACCCGATATGGATGAAAATACCCTAAAATTAAAGCTATCGGTCTGTACTTTAATCTCATAGTCATTGTATCATTTAAAATCCAAAGTGCTGGAGTACAGAGACAAAACAACAACAAATGTGTCACTGTCCCAATACTTTTGAAGCTCACTGTATATACAGTACATACAGTATGTACAAAATGACCAGAGACCTGGATGGCAAGACAAATCAACGTAGCTGTCCTGTTCTTTTCTCTATAGTACTGACTGGCCACACACACACACACACACACACAACTCAGACAGGCCACAGATAAAAACCTAATTCTGTATACTCGTTCTTTCCCTTCCTACTAATTTATTCTCCACCTCCCTCCCGCTGCCTCGCTCCGGCCCTCTGCTTAGGAGAGGACCTCTGTCGACAGAGATCAGAGCACCTCTCTTTCCCTCCCTTGTTCTCTCTCCCTCTTGTTGTTTCATGGAATAAGGGTGGTCATTCAGGCTTTTAGCCTAGAGAGAGAGAGAGAGATCGAGTGCAACTAATTGGTCTTTTGACCAATGAGATCAGATCTGTTGCCACTAATTGTGCAAAAGATCAGAATTGGGCTGCCTGTGTAAATGCAGCCAAGGTGAAAGCACAGTGGAGAGAAAAATGAACGCAGATACCGGGGGAGAGGAGGGAATAGGGGGTGGCAGAGAAAAGAGAGGGAAAATAATAATGGCCGGACAAGTGACTGAGATTACTGCCCTGGTTGCAGGGGGGACATAATTACATGACGGGCAGGCTGTCAGGATGAGGAGAGGGGGCGGTATTTAGTGATGCACCAATGAGAGATTGGTCGGTTTTTTTTAAATGTATTTTTCGGGGTACATATTCCCATTCTAAATCAACTAATATGGCAGATTAATGATGTTAAAATATTTGTTGACCTTTATGTTAACATTGTGCCACCAGTAAGAGTAATTAAAAAAAAATATATATATTTTACCTTTATTTAACCAGGCAAGTCAGTTAAGAACAAATTCTTATTTTCAATGACAGCCTAGGAACAGTGGGTTAACTGCCTGTTCAGGGGGCAGAACGACAGATTTGTACCTTGTCAGCTCGGGGGTTTGAACTTGCAACCTTCCGGTTCCTAGTCTAACCACTAGGCTACCCTGACGCCCCGGTAACACCAATGAGAGATTTGAGGTAATTCAGGATTTTCTTAAATAGAGGCCCCAGATGCTCATATCGAAGGACATTAACCCTTTCAAATCATTTTCTCAAGTGATGTGATTAATCGTTTTGCTCACAATGTAATTGAATTTCCCTTCATTTGAATTGAGTGTGTGTGTGTGTCTGTCTGAGTCTGGTGTTTGTGTGCATGTGCGTGTGTGTGTGTGTGTGTATGCGTGCTTGCATGCCTGCGTCCGTGTGTGTGTGTGTGTGTGACGGGACTAGCTTGCAGTATTACAGTAGGTATGTCTGAGTTAATGTGTTAATTAACAGGCCTGTCATGTACAAACACTAACTAATGAGGAATAGGGCTTCGTAACAGTGAACACAATGAACATTGTGCTCAGAGACTTGTCTAGTTAACACCCAGAACTGAACGTCCTGCCCTGTGGCACTGGCTGGGCTGGAGGCAGCCCTGGGTTTAAACACTATTCGATAAACACATGTAAAAAAACTTGATCTGTTCTTGATTGAGCTTGCCTGGTGCAATGGAACCAGTAGGATAGTCGCAAAAGAGCAAACCACGCCCACTTGGAAATCCAGGCAGACTAGAGCAAAACGCAAAGATTTCAAATAGTGTTTGGACCCAGTTCTGCTGCTCGCCCTGGTGTTGGCCTGCAGGGCCTTTAAATCACTTAGATACAGCCATGGCAGGGCAATCAGAACATTAAGGACTGAGTGGTGTCATAGAGGGCTGAGTGGTGTCGTACAGGGCTGAGTGGTGTCGTACAGGGCTGAGTGGTGTCGTACAGGGCTGAGTGGTGTCATAGAGGGCTGAGTGGTGTCATACAGGACTGAGTGGTGTCAGAGGGCTGAGTGGTGTCGTACAGGACTGAGTGGTGTCGTACAGGGCTGAGTGGTGTCGTACAGGACTGAGTGGTGTCGTACAGGGCTGAGTGGTGTCATAGAGGGCTGAGTGGTGTCGTACAGGGCTGAGTGGTGTCATACAGGACTGAGTGGTGTCGTACAGGGCTGAGTGGTGTCGTACAGGACTGAGTGGTGTCGTACAGGACTGAGTGGTGTCGTACAGGACTGAGTGGTGTTGTACAGGACTGAGTGGTGTCGTACAGGACTGAGTGGTGTCGTACAGGACTGAGTGGTGTCGTACAGGACTGAGTGGTGTCGTACAGGACTGAGTGGTGTCGTACAGGACTGAGTGGTGTCGTACAGGACTGAGTGGTGTCGTACAGGACTGAGTGGTGTCATACAGGACTGAGTGGTGTCGTACAGGACTGAGTGGTGTCATACAGGACTGAGTAGTGTCGTACAGAAGACAGTAGAGAAAACCCATGGAGGTGCTGGAGAGGGACGGACTCTCTCGCTCTCTGTGTGTGTGTGTGTGTGTGTGTGTGTGTGTGTGTGTGGTTGTGTGTGTGTGTGTTTGTGTGTGTGTCATGTTATAAGATATATGACTGCTGCTGCTGTTCTGTTCACTGTTGTTACAATGTCATAGTAACCATCCAGATCACCACCGAACACGCTGAATTTATTAGTTCACCTTTATTTAACCAGGTAGGCCAGTTGAGAACACCTTTATTTAACCAGGTAGGCTAGTTGAGAACACCTTTATTTAACCAGGTAGGCTAGTTGAGAACACCTTTATTTAACCAGGTAGGCCGATTGAGAACACCTTTATTTAACCAGGTAGGCCAGTTGAGAACACCTTTATTTAACCAGGTAGGCTAGTTGAGAACACCTTTATTTAACCAGGTAGGCCGATTGAGAACACCTTTATTTAACCAGGTAGGCCAGTTGAGAACACATTCTCATTTACAACTGCGACCTGGCCAAGATAAAGCAAAGCAGTGCGACACAAACTACAACAACACAGAGTTACACATGGAATAAACAAACGTAAAGTCAATAACACACTAGGAAAACATCTATATACAGTGTGTACAAATGAGGTAAGATAAGGGAGGTAAGGAAATAAATAGGCTGTAGTGGTGAAGTAATTACAATATAGCAATTAAACACTGGAATGGTAGGGTGTGCAGAAGATGAATGTGCAAGTAGAGATACTGGGGTGCAAAGGAGAGAAGAAAAAAACCAATATGGGGATGAGGTAGTTGGATGGGCTATTTTCAGATGGGCTATGTACAGGTGCAGTGATCTGTGAGCTGCTCTGACAGCTAACGCTTAGTGTATGTAGATATACTCTTTATATAGAGGGGAAGTAAAGACAATCCTCATATAGAAGTAGAGACAATCCTCATATAGTGGAAAGGTAGGACACCATTCTGCAAGATAAGGAATTTGTCATGGACCCCCCCCCTAACCCTAACCCTAACCCCCCCCCGGTACTGATGCTCATTCTGTTCATCGGTTCTGGAGGTCTACCCCCCCCCCGGCTTTCAAGGCTTCACTGAACTGGATTCATTATCATCAACCCCGGACTGTCTTGTCTGATTACGCACACCCGGTTACCATTTCCCCTGATTAGTATGTTATATACAGTTGAAGTCAGAAGTTTACATACACCTTAGCCAAATATATTTAAACTCAGTTTTTCACAATTCCTGACATTTAATCCTTGTAAGAAATGCCCTGACTTAGGTCAGTTAGGATCACCACTTTATTTTAAGAATGTGAAATGTCAGAATAATATTAGAGATAATTATTTATTTCAGCTTTCATTTCTTTCATCACATTCCCAGTGGGTCAGAAGTTTAAATACACTCAATTAGTATTTGGTAGCATTGCCTTTAAATTGTTTAACTTGGGTCAAACGTTTCGGGTAGCCTTCCACAAGCTTCCCACAATAAGTTGGGTGACAGAGCTGGTGTAACTGAGTCAGGTTTGTCGGCCTCCTTGCTCGCACATGCTTTTTCAGTTCTGACCACAAGTGTTCTATAGGGTTGAGGTCAGGGCTTTGTGATGGCCACTCCAAAACCTTGACTTTGTTGTCCTTAAGCCATTTGCCACAACTTTGGAAGTATGCTTGGGGTCATTGTCCATTTGGAAGACCCATTTGCGACCAAGCTTGAACTTCCTGACTGATGTCTTGAGATGTTGCTTCAATATATCCACCTAATTTTCCTACCTCATGATGCCATCTATTTTGTGAAGTGCACCAGTCCCTCCTGCAGCAAAGCACCCCCACAACATGATGCTGCCAGACCCATAATTCACGGTTGGGATGGTGTTCTTCGGCTTGCAAGCCGCCCCCTTTATCCTCCAAACATAACGATGGTCATTATGGCCAAACAGTTCTATTTTTGTTTCATCAGACCAGAGGACATTTCTCCAAAAAGTACGATCTTTGTCCCAATGTGCAGTTGCAAACTGTAGTCTGGCTTTTTTATGGTGGTTTTGGAGCAGTGGCTTCTTCCTTGCTGAGTGGCCTTCCACATTATGTTGATATAGGACTCGTTTTACTGTGGATATAGATACTTTTGTACCTGTTTCCTCCAGCATCTTCACAAGGTCCTTTGCTGTTGTTCTGGGATTGACTTGCACTTTTTGCACCAAAGTACGTTCATCTCTAGGAGACAGAACGCGTCTCCTTCCTGAGCGGTGTGACTGCTGCGTGGTCCCATGGTGTTTATACTTGTGTACTATTGTTTGTACAGATGAACGTGGTACCTTCAGGCATTTGGAAATTTCTCCCAACGATGAACCAGACTTGTGGAGGTCTACAATTTATTTTCTGAGGTCTTGGCTGATTTCTTTTAATTTTCCCATGATGTCAAGCAAAGAGGAATTGAGTTTGAAGGTAGGCCTTGAAATACATCCACAGGTACACCTCCAATTGACTCAAATGATGTCAATTAGCCTATCAGAAGCTTCTAAAGCCATGACATCATTTTCTGGAATTTTCCAAGCTGTTTAAAGGCACAGTCAACTTAGTGTATGTAAACTTCTGACCCACTGGAATTGTAATACAGTGAAATAATTTGTCTGTAAACAATTGTTGGGAAAATTACTTGTGTCGTCCACAGAGTAGATATCCTAACCGACTTACCAAAACTAAGAAATTTGTGGAGTTGGTTTAAATGACTCCAACCTAACTGTATGTAAACTTCTGACTTCAACTGTAGTAGCACAAGCAGTTCTTAGAACAGTGTCAGTCATAAATAACATTATTTATAATTTTTTATGACTGATAATGCTGATGTCCAAGTAGAGATTAAAGGGAGAGAACAAGCGATATGTATCATTTATAAATTGCATGACGTACTCAGTAACTCTTTACAGGCTAATAAATTATATTATATTAATAATGAATTTGGTATATTGTTTTGAATGGGGCGAAGGCCACCAGACAATGTATACAGTATAATCAGTGACTGGACATGATCTGTCAGGGACTTACAACAAGACCACACCTACAATGTAAACTTCTGACTTCAACTGTATACTCCTATTCACAACACAACACATGCTCTCTGTCTTTGTCGGTTATTGTTCCCATGTACGTTGGTGGCATGAGTACATATGCGTTGGTGCAGCTGTTATGCTGCGTGCTATATACAGTGGGGCAAAAAAGTATTTAGTCAGCCACCAATTGTGCAAGTTCTCCCACTTAAAAACATGAGAGAGGCCTGTAATTTTTATCATAGGTACACTTCAACTATGACAGACATAATGGGGGAAAAAAATCCAGGAAATCACATTGTAGGATTTTAAATTAATTTATTTGCAAATTATGGTGGAAAATAAGTATTTGGTCACCTACAAACAAGCAAGATTTCTGGCTCTCACAGACGTGTAACTTCTTCTTTAAGAGGCTCCTCTGTCCTCCACTCGTTACCTGTATTAATGGCACCTGTTTAAACTTGTTATCAGTATAAAAGACACCTGTCCACAACCTCAAACAGTCACACTCCAAACTCCACTATGGCCAAGACCAAAGAGCTGTCAAAGGACAGCAGAAACAAAATTGTAGACCTGCACCAGGCTGGTAAGACTGAATCTGCAATAGGTAAGCAGCTTGGTTTGAATAAATCAACTGTGGGAGCAATTATTAGGAAATGGAAGACATACAAGACCACTGATAATCTCCCTCGATCTGGGGCTCCACGCAAGATCTCACCCCGTGGGGTCAAAATTATCACAAGAACGGTGAGCAAAAATCCCAGAACCACACGGGGGGACCTAGTGAATGACCTGCAGAGAGCTGGGACCAAAGTAACAAAGCCTACCATCAGTAACACACTACGCCGCCAGGGACTCAAATCCTGCAGTGCCAGACGTGTCCCCCTGCTTAAGCCAGTACATGAAGTTTGCTAGAGAGCATTTGGATGATCCAGAAGAAGATTGGGAGAATGTCAGATGAAACCAAAATATAACTTTTTGGTAACAATTCAACTCGTCGTGTTTGGAGGACAAAGAATACTAAGTTGCATCCAAAGAACACCATACCTACTGTGAAGCATGGGGGTGGAAACATCATGCTTTGGGGCTGTTTTTCTGCAAAGGGACCAGGACCGTGTAAAGGAAAGAATTAATGGGGCCATGTATCGTGAGATTTTGAGTGAAAACCTCCTTACATCAGCAAGGGCATTGAAGATGAAACGTGGCTGGGTCTTTCAGCATGACAATGATCCCAAACACACCGCCCGGGCAACAAAGGAGAGGCTTCGTAAGAAGCATTTCAAGGTCCTGGAGTGGCCTAGCCAGTCTCCAGATCTCAACCCCATAGAAAATCTTTGGAGGGAGTTGAAAGTCCGTGTTGCTCAGCAACAGCCCCAAAACATCACTGCTCTAGAGGAGATCTGCATGGAGGAATGGGCCAAAATACCAGCAACAGTGTGTGAAAACCTTGTGAAGACTTACAGAAAACGTTTGACCACTGTCATTGCCAACAAAGGGTATATAACAAAGTATTGAGATAAACTTTTGTTATTGACCAAATACTTATTTTCCACCATAATTTGCAAATAAATTCATTAAAAATCCTACAATGTGATTTTCTGGAATTTTTTTAGACGGGATACTCTGTCTGTTCCTTCCTAACCTGCATTTGCAGTTGCTGTTGCTAACTCAACGGCTAGGAGGTATCACTTCTGTAGTGAATAAGAGTTCAAAGTTCATATCATTCGCAACCAAAGCTCACGCTGATGTTGGCTTCATTCTGTAGTTATTATCTGAACCATTCTGACATAGGACCGTCGTCCTACATCCTCGGAACAGGAAGTTATATTGTAGGGCTTATATAGGAAGGGAGAGGAGGGCGTATTTGAAAATGTTTATAGCCCATGTCCCTTCAGAGGCGGGCCACTGATTGAGCAGCCCTATCTTATGAAAATCCAAATCTCTCACTTTAGAAGCTAAAATCACATTTCATCCCATCACAAATAATTTAATATTCAAACATTTAAATTGAACAACAATTCCATGTGAATCCGATAACTCTGATGTGTAGACTTTCCACTGTAGAGTTTGTCATCTTATCATTGATGAGAATGTCTCAGATGACAACCGAACTGACATCATATTCATTAAGTACCACCGCATATGTTCAATTGGTCGCATTACCAGAATATAGTTAATTTCCCCCCACATTCTGATGTTCCCCGAATCTCTATGTTACCCAAGGTTTTTTTTTAAATGTAACCTCAGTAGGGTAGAGACAGGAAAAAGGGGGGAAGAGGTATTAATGACTGTCATAAACCAACGTCATGACACAAGCATACCCATAACATGATGCAGCCACCACCATGCTTGAAAATATGAAGAGTGATACTCAGTAATGTGTTGTGTTGGATTTGTCCTAAACATAATGTGTTGTATTCAGGACATAAAGTTAATTTCTTTGCCACATTTTTTGCAGTATTACTTTAGTGCCTTATTATTCTGTACAGGCTTCCTTCTTTTCACTCTGTTAATTCGTTTAGTATTGTGGAGCAATGTTGTTGATCCATCCTCAGTTTTCTACTATCACGGCCATTAAACTGTACCTGTTTTAAAGTCATCATTGGCCTCATGGTGAAATACCTGAGCGGTTTATTTTCTCTCTGACAACTGAGTTAGGAAGGACGTCTGTATCTTTGTAGTGACTGGCTGTATTGATACACCATCTAAAATGTGATTAATAATGTCAAAGGGATATTCAATGTCTGCTTCTTTTTTTACCCATCTACCAATAGGTGCCCTTCTCTGCTGCCAATAGGTGCCCTTCTCTGCTACCAATAGGTGCCCTTCTCTGCTACCAATAGGTGTCCTTCTCTGCTACCAATAGGTGCCCTTCTCTGCTACCAATAGGTGCCCTTCTCTGCTACCAATAGGTGCCCTTCTCTGCTACCAATAGGTGCCCTTCTCTGCTACCAATAGGTGCCCTTCTCTGCTACCAATAGGTGCCCTTCTCTGCTACCAATAGGTGCCCTTCTCTGCTACCAATAGGTGCCCTTCTCTGCTACCAATAGGTGCCCTTCTCTTCTACCAATAGGTGCCCTTCTCTGCTACCAATAGGTGCCCTTCTCTGCTTCCAATAGGTGCCCTTCTCGGCAAGGCATTGGAAAACCTTCCTGGTCTTTGTGGTTTAATCAGTGTTTGAAATGCACTGCTTGTTTGAGGGACTTTACAGATAATTGAATGTGTAGGGTACAGAGATTACTATTATTGCACACATGATGAGTCCATGCAATTTATTATGTGACTTGTTGAAACACATTTTCAGTCCTGAATTTATTTAGGCACAAAACACAATTCCACTTTGACATTGTGGGGTATCGCGTGTAGGCCAGACACAAAGTCTCAATTGAATCTATTTTAAATTCAGGCTGTAACACAACTAAATGTGGACGAAGTCAAGGGTTGTGAATACTTTCTGAAGGCACTGTACAGCTATGCTATTTTTGCCTATTTAGAGATTTAGAGCTTGTGATTGTTGCAAACAAAGACAGACTGTGTGTGTGTGTGTGTGTGTCTGTGTCTGCCTGCCTGTCTGTGTGTGTGTGTGTGTGTGTGTGTGTGTGTGTGTACTGTATGTGCCTGCGTGTGTATAAACACACATATCGAATGTCTTTGTCTTTGTCAGCGGCTTTCACCAGATTGCACAGTGAACCGTTTTGTGTCAGTGACGTCAGTAAAACCCAGTGTGGTACTCCCACCGCTCAAATGGTCCCTGGAACCCCACACCCATCATCGCCGTGTGTGTGTGTGTGTGTGTGTGTGTGTGTGTGTGTGTGTGTGTGTGTGTGTGTGTGTGTGAGAGTGAGTGAGTGAGTGAGTGAGTGAGTGTGTGAGTGAGTGAGTGAGAGAGAGACGGTTTGTCGTTTGGGCAGTACTTCCTCCAGTATTGCATTGAAGGTTTTCTAGTTGTAGATGTGCTCTTGTTGTAGGTGTGGTCTTTTTGTTGGTGTGGTCTTGTTGTAGGTGTGGTCTTGTTGTAGGTGTGGTCTTGTTGTAGGTGTGCTCTTGTTGTAGGTGTGGTCTTGTTGTAGGTGTGCTCTTATAGGTGTGCTCTTGTTGTAGGTGTGGTCTTGTTGTAGGTGTGCTCTTATAGGTGTGCTCTTGTTGTAGGTGTGGTCTTGTTGTAGGTGTGGTCTTGTTGTAGGTGTGCTCTTGTAGGTGTGCTCTTGTTGTAGGTGTGGTCTTGTTGTAGGTGTGGTCTTGTTGTAGGTGTGCTCTTGTAGGTGTGCTCTTGTTGTAGGTGTGGTCTTGTTGTAGGTGGGGTCTTGTTGTAGGTGTGCTCTTGTAGGTGTGCTCTTGTTGTAGGTGTGGTCTTGTTGTAGGTGTGGTCTTGTTGTAGGTGTGCTCTTGTAGGTGTGCTCTTGTTGTAGGTGTGCTCTTGTAGGTGTGCTCTTATAGGTGTGGTCTTGTTGTAGGTGTGCTCTTATAGGTGTGGTCTTGTTGTAGGTGTGGTCTTGTTGTAAGTCCCTGACAGATCATGTCCAGTCACTGACTATACTGTATATATTGTCTGGTGGCCTTCGCTCCATTCAAAACAATATACCAAATTCCTTACTAATAAAATATAATTTATTAGCCAATAAAGAGTTACTGAGTACGCCATGCAATTTATAAATGATACATATCGCTTGTTCTCTCCCTTTAATCTCTACTTGGACATCAGCATTATCAGTCATAAAAAATTATAAATAATGTTATTTATGACTGACACTGTTCTAAGAACTACTTTTACTACTACAGTTGAAGTCAGAAGTTTACATACAGTTAGGTTGGAGTCATTATAACCAACTCCACAAATGTATTGTTAACAAACTATAGTTTTGGCAAGTCGGTTAGGACATCTACTTTGTGTACCAGGTATATCTACTGGATGTAGATGCATGACACAAGTCATTTCCCCCACAATTGTTTACAGACAGATTATTTCACTAATAATTCACTGTATCACAATTCCAGTGGGTCAGAAGTCTACATACACTAAGTTGACTGTGTCTATATACAGCTTGGAAAATTCCAGAAAATGATGTCATGGCTTTAGAAGCTTCTGATAGGCTAATTGACATCATTTGAGTCAATTGGAGATGTGGATGTATTTCAAGGCCTACCTTCAAACTCAGTGCCTCTTTGCTTGACATCATGGAAAAATCAAAAGAAATCAGCCAAGAAATTGAAGACCTCCACAAGTCTGGTTGATCCTTGGGAGCAATTTCAAAACGCCTGAAGGTACCACATTCATCTGTACAAACAATAGTACGTAAGTATAAACACCATGGGACCACGCAGCCGTCATACCGCTCAGGAAGGAGATGCGTTCTGTCTCCTAGAGATGAACGTAATTTGGTGCGAAAAGTGCAAATCAATCCCAGAACAACAGCAAAGGACCTTGTGAAGATGCTGGAGGAAACAGGTACAAAAGTATCAATATCCATAGTAAAGGAGTCCTATATTGGCATAACCTGAAAGGCCGCTCAGCAAGGAAGAAGCCACTGCTCCAAAACCTCCATAAAAAAGCCAGTCTACAGGTTTGCAACTGCACATTGGGACAAAGATCGTTGTCACGCCCTGACCATAGAGAGCTGTTTATTCTCTGTTGGTTGCGTCGTGATAGTGACTAAGGTGGGTCATCTAGGTGATTAATGGTTTATGTTGGCCTGGTATGGTTCCCAATCAGAGACAGCTGTTTATCGTTATCTCTGATTGGGGATCATATTTAGGCGGCCATTTCCTCATTGTTATTTCTGGGATCTTGTCTACAGATTGTTGCCTGTGTGGAGACCAGTAGCTTCACGTTTCGTTTGTGCTTGTTTGGTGAGTTCCTATTAATTAAAATATGTGGAACTCTACGCACGCTGCGCATTGGTCCAATAATTTTGAGGAGCGTGACAATCGTACTTTTTGAAGAAATGTCCTCTGGTCTGATGAAACAAAAATAGAACTGTTTGGCCATAATGACCAAACATTATGTTTGGAGGAAAAAGGGGGAGGCTTGCAAGCCGAAGAACACCATCCCAACCGTGAAGCACGGGGGTGGCAGCATCATGTTGTGGGGGTGATTTGCTGCAGGAGGGACTGGTGCACTTCAAAAAAATAGATGGCATCACAGGGGAGGAAAATTATGTGGATATATTGAAGCAACATCTCAAGACATCAGTCAGGAAGATAAAGCTTGGTGGCAAATGGGTCTTCCAAATGGACAATGACCCCAAGCATACTTCCAAAGTTGTGGCAAAATGCCTTAAGGACAACAAAGTCAAGGTATTGGAGTGGCCATTACAAAGCCCTGACCTCAATCCTATAGAACACTTGTGGTCAGAACTGAAAAAGCATGTACGAGCAAGGAGGTCTACAAACCTGACTCAGATCCTAACTGACCCAAGACAGGGAATTTCTACTAGGATTAAATGTCAGGAATTGTGAAAAACTGAGTTTAAATGTATTTGGCTAAGGTGTTCCGACTTCAACTGTAGATACATCCAGTAGATATACCTGGTAGATATACCTGGTAGATACATCCTGTAGATATACCTGGTAGATACATCCTGTAGATATACCTGGTAGATACATCCAGTAGTTGTACCTGGTAGATACATCCAGTAGATATACCTGGTAGACATACCTGGTATATACATCCAGAAGATACATCTGGTAGATACATCCAGCAGATATACCCGGTAGAAACATCCAGTGTATCAACCGGGTATATACCTGGTAGATACATCCAGTAGATATACCTGGTAGATACATCCAGTCGATATACCTGGTAGATACATCCAGTAGATATAACTGGTAGACATAACTGGTAGATACATCCTGTAGATATACCTGGTAGATACATCCAGCAGATATACCTGGTAGATACATCCAGTAGAAATACCTGGTAGATACATCCAGTAGATATACCTGGTAGATACATCCAGTAGATATACCTGGTAGATACATCCAGTAGATATACCTGGTAGATACATCCAGTAGAAATACCTGGTAGATACATCCAGTAGATATACCTGGTAGATACATCCAGTAGATATACCTGGTAGATACATCCAGTAGAAATACCTGGTAGATACATCCAGTAGAAATACCTGGTAGATACATCCAGTAGAAATACCTGGTAGATACATCCAGTAGATATACCTGGTAGATACATCCAGTAGATATACCTGGTAGATACATCCAGTAGATATACCTGGTAGATACATCCAGTAGAAATACCTGGTAGATACATCCAGTAGAAATACCTGGTAGATACATCCAGTAGATATACCTGGTAGATACATCCAGTAGATATACCTGGTAGATACATCCAGTAGATATACCTGGTAGATACATCCAGTAGAAATACCTGGTAGATACATCCAGTAGATATACCTGGTAGATACATCCAGTAGAAATACCTGGTAGATACATCCATTAGATATACCT
>NC_143037.1:6727500-6735000 GCF_057628025.1 Oncorhynchus mykiss | reverse complement strand
CGAAGCATGCAGGAGGAGACGAAGCATGCAGGAGGAGACGAAGCATGCAGGAGGAGAAGAAGCATGCAGGAGGAGACGAAGCATGCACCCCTGACGCCTCGATCACACCGACAGAGTTGTGGTCGGAAAATAGTGCACAGAATAATCTGGATACGTGTGTCACAAAAGTTCACCGCTCACCTTCTGCTACCATTTCTGTCTGTTTCCATTGGAAATGAATGTACTTCTGATGTACCAAAACGCAAACAACGCTGTCGGTGGGATTGAGGTGAGGAGCCCCCATGTTGAGGGTTAAGGTTAAGGTTAGGTTTAGTGTTAGGGTTAAAATTAAGGTTAGGTTTAGTGTTAGGGTTAAAATTAAGGTTAGGTTTAGTGTTAGGGTTAGGTTTAGTGTTAGGGTTAGAATTAAGGTTAGGTTTAGTGTTAGGGTTAGAATTAAGGTTAGGTTTAGTGTTAGGGTTAAAATTAAGGTTAGGTTTAGTGTTAGGGTTAGGTTTAGTGTTAGGATTAGAATTAAGGTTAGGTTTAGTGTTAGGGTTAGAATTAAGGTTAGGTTTAGTGTTAGGGTTAAAATTAAGGTTAGGTTTAGTGTTAGGGTTAAAATTAAGGTTAGGTTTAGTGTTAGGGTTAGGTTTAGTGTTAGGGTTAGAATTAAGGTTAGGTTTAGTGTTAGGGTTAGAATTAGGGTTAGGTTTAGTGTTAGGGTTAGAATTAGGGTTAGGTTTAGTGTTAGGGTTAGAATTAGGGTTAGGTTTAGTGTTAGGGTTAGAATTAGGGTTAGGTTTAGTGTTAGGGTTAGGTTTAGGGTATTTGGTATTGGTATTTTATTAGGATCCCCATAAGCTGTTGCAGAATCAGCAGATACTCTTCCTGGGGTTCAACATGAAACACAATACAGAACATCAATAGACCGGAACGGCTCAAGGACAGAACTAGAGTGAGGAGTTAGTGTTAGCTTTAGTTGTAGGGTTAGAGGTTTGTGGTTAAGGCTACGGGTTAGGTTTAGGGGTTATGGGAAATAGGATTTTTGAATGGGAATCCACAAGGATAGTAAAATAAATGTGTGTGTGTGTGTGTGTGTGATCTAAGGCTGGTCTAACCTCTTGTGGAAGAGCAGAGCCGTCTTGACCTGTCCTCTTCTTTTCTCAGTGGGATTGACAGGACATTCACACACACTGTGAATTGTTGTGCATTTAAACAGGCTGTATTGACTGGTGTGACCCTGTAGTAATGTCTAATAATCATAGTTCATTTCATTGAACCAGTAACCCCTCTGAACTTACATTTTTGGTAAGTGTTGTAAATTAAATTAGATTCAAAAAATAATATATATATATATATATATATACATACATTCATTTAAATAAAAATTGGATCGCTCAGACATGTGGAAGTAACTATTCAACCGATCTGGCGACAGTGGCTAAATAATGATCATGATTTGATATTTAAATCCACCTACCTAAGACTTTCATTGACATCCCATTTTAGATGATGTACCATTGTCATTGCATGTACATACGTATATGTTGTACATGACGATTCCAATGTCTGATATTTCTAACAAGCTCAGTGGTTGTTGAAAACAAGGACACCTCTCCACTACTAACACTAAGAAGCTCAGTGGTTGTTGAAAACAAGGACACCTCTCCCCTACTAACACTAACAAGCTCAGTGGTTGTTGAAAACAAGGACACCTCTCCACTACTAACACTAAGAAGCTCAGTGGTTGTTGAAAACAAGGACACCTCTCCCCTACTAACACTAACAAGCTCAGTGGTTGTTGAAAACAAGGACACCTCTCCACTACTAACACTAACAAGCTCAGTGGTTGTTGAAAACAAGGACACCTCTCCACTACTAACACTAACAAGCTCAGTGGTTGTTGAAAACACGGACACCTCTCCCCTACTAACACTAACAAGCTCAGTGGTTGTTGAAAACAAGGACACCTCTCCCCTACTAACACTAACAAGCTCAGTGGTTGTTGAAAACAAGGACACCTCTCCACTACTAACACTAACAAGCTCAGTGGTTGTTGAAAACAAGGACACCTCTCCCCTACTAACACTAACAAGCTCAGTGGTAGTTGAAAACAAGGACACCTCTCCACTACTAACACTAACAAGCTCAGTGGTTGTTGAAAACAAGGACACCTCTCCACTACTAACACTAACAAGCTCAGTGGTTGTTGAAAACAAGGACACCTCTCCACTACTAACACTAACAAGCTCAGTGGTTGTTGAAAACAAGGACACCTCTCCCCTACTAACACTAACAAGCTCAGTGGTTGTTGAAAACAAGGACACCTCTCCACTACTAACACTAACAAGCTCAGTGGTTGTTGAAAACAAGGACACCTCTCCCCTACTAACACTAACAAGCTCAGCGGTTGTTGAAAACAAGGACACCTCTCCACTACTAACACTAACAAGCTCAGTGGTTGTTGAAAACAAGGACACCTCTCCCCTACTAACACTAACAAGCTCAGTGGTTGTTGAAAACAAGGACACCTCTCCCCTACTAACACTAACAAGCTCAGTGGTTGTTGAAAACAAGGACACCTCTCCCCTACTAACACTAACAAGCTCAGTGGTTGTTGAAAACAAGGACACCTCTCCCCTACTAACACTAACAAGCTCAGTGGTTGTTGAAAACAAGGACACCTCTCCCCTACTAACACTAACAAGCTCAGTGGTTGTTGAAAACAAGGACACCTCTCCACTACTAACACTAACAAGCTCAGTGGTTGTTGAAAACAAGGACACCTCTCCACTACTAACACTAACAAGCTCAGTGGTTGTTAAAATAGTTTCAAGGAGCAGAACAAACTAAAGCAGTGATTTCTCTGGCAGTGAGGATAATGTGCAGCATTAGGAGGGAGGGAGGGAGCGAGGGAGAGAGAGAAGGAGGGGGAGGGAGGGAGAGAAGGAGAGAGAGAGGGAGAGAAGGAGGGAGGGAGGGAGAGGAGGGAGGGAGAGAAGGAGGGAGGGAGGGAAGGGGGACGGGGGACAGGGGTAGAGAGAGACACTAGGGTAGTGGGTTCGATTCTCAGGACCACCCGTACGTAAAATGTATGACTGTAAGTCGCTTTGGATAAAAGAGTCCGCTAAACGGCATGGGGAGAGAGAGGAGGGAGGGAGGGAGGGAGAGAGAGAAGGAGGGAGGGAGAGAGAGGAGGGAGGGAGGGAGAGAAGAAGGGAGAGAGAAGGAGGGAGGGAGAGAGAGAGAGAGAGAAGGAGGGAGGGAGGGAGGGAGAGAAGGAGGGAGGGAGGGAGAGAAGGATGGAGGGAGAGAGAGGAGGGAGGGAGGGAGGGAGAGAGGGAGGAACGGGGGACAGGGGTAGAGAGAGAGAGACGCTAGGGTAATGGGTTCGATTCTCAGGACCGCCCGTACGTAAAATGTGTGACTGTAAGTCGCTTTGGATAAAAGAGTCCGCTTATCGGCATGGGGAGAGAGAGAAGGAGGGAGGGAGAGAAGGAGGGAGGGAGGGAGGGAGAGAGAGAGAGAGGATGATGATGTTTAGCATAGCTCCTTCCTGGGGATCCAGTGTTTTCATGAGGCCTGTCTCTGACGTCAATGCTCAGGCCGTTCTGTTCATCATCACAGCAGCCTCTTCACTGGGACGGGAGAGTTGTGTGTGAGGGGAGGAGTGTGTGTGTGTGTGCACGTGATTGTACATATCTGAATTTGTGATATCAGAATAAGTCATGCATGGGGATTAAGTGGCATGATGTGCTGGGGTGGGGGGGGGTGGGGTACTGCTACTGTTACTGTACTGTATATAATGTTAACAGTCCAGTATGGTGTTACTGTAAACAGTGTTACTGTATATAATGTTAACAGTCTAGTATGGTGTTACTGTATATACTGTTACCAGTCCAGTATGGTGTTGCTGTAAACAGTGTTACTGTATATAATGTTAACAGTCTAGTATGGTGTTACTGTATATAATGTTAACAGTCCAGTATGGTGTTACTGTATATAATGTTACAGTCCAGTATAGTGTTACTGTAAACAGTGTTACTGTATATAATGTTAACAGTCTAGTATAGTGTTACTGTAAACAGTGTTACTGTATATAATGTTAACAGTCTAGTATAGTGTTACTGTAAACAGTGTTACTGTATATAATGTTAACTGTCCAGTATGGTAAAGAGTTGTACTGTATATAATGTTAACAGTCCAGTATGGTATACAGTGCTACTGTATATAATGTTAACAGTCCAGTATGGTGTTACTGTAAACAGTATTACTGTATATAATGTTAACAGTCCAGTATGGTGTTACTGTAAACAGTATTACTGTATATAATGTTAACAGTCCAGTATGGTGTTACTGTAAACAGTGTTACTGTATATAATGTTAACAGTCCAGTATGGTAAAGAGTTTTACTGTATATAATGTGAACAGTCCAGTATGGTGTTACTGTAAACAGTATTACTGTATATAATGTTAACAGTCTAGTATAGTGTTACTGTATATACTGTTAAAAGTCTAGTATAGTGTTACTGTATATAATGTTAACAGTCTAGTGTAGTGTTACTGTATACAATGTTAAGTCTAGTATAGTGTTACTGTAAACAGTGTTACTGTATATAATGTTAACAGTCCAGTATGGTAAAGAGTTTTACTGTATATAATGTTAACAGTCCAGTATGGTGCTACTGTAAACAGTATTACTGTATATAATGTTAACAGTCTAGTATAGTGTTACTGTATATACTGTTAAAAGTCTAGTATAGTGTTACTGTATATAATGTTAACAGTCTAGTGTAGTGTTACTGTATACAATGTTAAGTCTAGTATAGTGTTACTGTAAACAGTGTTACTGTATATACTGTTAACAGTCCAGTATGGTAAAGAGTTTTACTGTATATAATGTGAACAGTCCAGTATGGTGTTACTGTAAACAGTTTTACTGTATATAATGTGAACAGTCCAGTATGGTGTTACTGTAAACAGTTTTACTGTATATAATGTTAACAGTCCAGTATGGTGTTACTGTATATACTGTTAAAAGTCTAGTATAGTGTTACTGTATATAATGTTAACAGTCTAGTGTAGTGTTACTGTAAACAGTGTTACTGTGTGTAATGTTAACAGTCCAGTATGGTAAAGAGTTTTACTGTATATAATGTGAACAGTCCAGTATGGTGTTACTGTAAACAGTTTTACTGTATATAATGTTAACAGTCCAGTATGGTAAAGAGTTTTACTGTATATACTGATAACTGACCAGTATGGTAAACACAGACCATAATGGGGACAGAACCATTTAGCCAGGATGCAGTGGGTTGGTTGGTAGGAGAATGACACAAAACCTTTCATTTGTTGTCCTATAGTCAACCCCTTTTCCTGTATTTTCCTATTCTCTCTCCTCTGCAATCCAAAAGAAAACTCATACAGCTATATTACAAATATTATATTACAAAATAAATACAAAAATAACACATCACATCTACGAACAGGAGGATCCTCACAGACTTTATGAATTGTTCAAAAGCCCGATGCTTCCTGTAATCTAAGGAACAAAAAGTGTTGTTCATAGATGTCAGCTGTTGATCTGATAAAGGACTCAAATTAAAATAACAGCACTGCTTCGAGTGTGACCCTCGTAAGAATCCTTACAAACCAGTATGAACCTGTACAGTACCGTAAGGCAGTCAGTTATATGATCACATGAGAGATCTCTTCCCTCTTGCATGATTTCCTTGAATTTCTCCTCTCTCTCTCTCTCTCTCTCTCTCTCTCTCTCTCTCGCTCTCTCTCTCTCTCTCTCTCTCTCTCTCTCTCTCTCTCTCAAATCAAATCAAATCAAATGTATTTTATATAGCCCTTCGTACATCAGCTGATATCTCAAAGTGCTGTACAGAAACCCAGCCTAAAACCCCAAACAGCAAGCAATGCAGGTGTAGAAGCACAGTGGCTAGGAAAAACTCCCTAGAAAGGCCAAAACCTAGGAAGAAACCTAGAGAGGAACCAGGCTATGTGGGGTGGCCAGTCCTCTTCTGGCTGTGCCGGGTGGAGATTATAACAGAACATGGCCAAGATGTTCAAATGTTCATAAATGACCAGCATGGTCGAATAATAATAAGGCAGAACAGTTGAAACTGGAGCAGCAGCACGGCCAGGTGGACTGGGGACAGCAAGGAGTCATCATGTCAGGTAGTCCTGGGGCATGGTCCTAGGGCTCAGGTCCTCCGAGAAAGAGAAAGAAAGAGAGAAGGAGAGAATTAGAGAACGCACACTTAGATTCACACAGGACACCGAATAGGACAGGAGAAGTACTCCAGATATAACAAACTGACCCTAGCCCCCCGACATAAACTACTGCAGCATAAATACTGGAGGCTGAGACGCTCTCTCTCTCTCTGTACTAATTCCTGTAATATTTTACAAATAACTATTTTACATCTCAATTTTCTGTCATACTAAATGAACTCAATGAACATACGAAATATTGTGCACCTATAATATGCTCTGTGTACAGTTTATGGCAGTTAAAAATCATTAAAAAATACAACAGCAGAAGCATACTGCATTGCCTACCCTCTGACCATGGCCTGTCAGTAGTCTTCCTCTCCTCTCCTCTCCTCTCCTCTCCTCTCCTCTCCTCTCCTCTCCTCTCCTCTCCTCTCCTCTCCTCTCCTCTCCTCTCCTACTCTGACCATGGCCTGTCAGTAGTCTTCCTCTCCTCTCCTCTCCTCTCCTCTCCTCTCTTCTCCTCTCCTCTCCTCTCCTCTCCTCTCCTCTCCTCTCCTCTCCTACTCTGACCATGGCCTGTCAGTAGTCTTCCTCTCCTCTCCTCTCCTCTCCTCTCCTCTCCTCTCCTCTCCTCTTCTCTCCTCTCCTACTCTGACCATGGCCTGTCAGTAGTCTTCCTCTCCTCTCCTCTCCTCTCCTCTCCTCTTCTCTCCTCTCCTACTCTGACCATGGCCTGTCAGTAGTCTTCCTCTCCTCTCCTCTCCTCTCCTCTCCTACTCTGACCATGGCCTGTCAGTAGTCTTCCTCTCCTCTCCTCTCCTCTCCTCTCCTCTCCTCTCCTCTCCTCTTCTCTCCTCTCCTACTCTGACCATGGCCTGTCAGTAGTCTTCCTTTCCTCTCCTCTCCTCTCCTCTCCTCTCCTCTCCTCTCCTCTCCTCTCCTCTCCTCTTCTCTCCTCTCCTACTCTGACCATGGCCTGTCAGTAGTCTTCCTCTCCTCTCCTCTCCTCTCCTCTCCTCTTCTCTCCTCTCCTACTCTGACCATGGCCTGTCAGTAGTCTTCCTCTCCTCTCCTCTCCTCTCCTCTCCTCTCCTCTCCTCTCCTCTCCTCTCCTCTCCTCTTCTCTCCTCTCCTCTCCTATTCTGACCATGGCCTGTCAGTAGTCTTCCTCTCCTCTCCTCTCCTCTCCTCTCCTCTCCTACTCGGACCACGCCCTGCCGGTAGTCGTACCCCCCTCTCCTCTCCTACTCGGACCACGCTCTGCCGGTAGTCGTACTCTCCTCTCCTCTCCTC